>NC_074678.1:38486898-38679398 GCF_029448725.1 Salvelinus fontinalis | reverse complement strand
GCAGACGTTGACAAACCGAGCTCTTCAAAGTTATTCCATTATTACCTAAATAACAACGTTGTAACAATATTCAAACATCGGCTGATAAATTGTTAAGTACTTACCTTCCCAAAGAGCCATGGACCTCCGACCAAGAGGCAAGAAGGACGACCAAAACGTTGTTGATTCCCAAGATATCGATAATGCTACAGCTAGCAAGATTAGCATTAGCCCTCATAACTCAGACGACAGTTCGAGACTGTTGCTCTCGGCCCCTTGCGAGCCTGCCGACATGCTGGCTACTCTCCGAGGGGAAACTCGAGGTAGGTAACAAAGGTCTTTCTCTGAACATTGACAAGAAATCGCCTGAACTCCATTCTTCCATTGACGACCTGAAATCCTCCATGAAGGATCTCCTTTTGAGAACGACTGAGGCTGAGTTGCATTAGCACAGTTGAAGATACCATCACTCGACATGACCAGGTTCTGATACAACTGCAGTAGGACAATGCATACCTCAAAAACAAGGTAGACCAGATGGAGAACCAGAAGAGACGTAGCAATATCCGTGTGGTGGGATTGAAAGAGGACAGCGAGGACCGTGACCCGGTCCGTTTCTTCACTCAATGGATCCCTGATGTTCTAGGCATAATCAACTTCACCAAGCCGTTGGAAATCGAACACGCCCACAGAACATCAGCGCCGAAACCCCGGACAGATGTGCCCCCACGGATCGTCCTGATCAGGTTCCTCCGTTTCCAGGACAGAGAGAAGATACTGTAACTTGCAAAAGCCAAAGGGGACATCACCATCGATGGCAAGGGGGTCAGCCTTTTCCCGGATATGAGCGCGGATCTCGCCAGACGTCGCAAACAGTTCAGACCTGCCGCCAAAGGAGCTGAAGGAGAAGAACATCACCGGCTACCTCATCCACCCTGCACGGATGAAAGTTCAGTACAAAGGCCGAAGCCATCTCTTCAACACACCGGGAGAAGTATTCACTTTTCTCAAAGAACTGAACCACGTCTGAACCAGGATGGTCTCTCTGGGGGATAAGATGCAGGTTTTTTTGTGTTTTTTTATCCGTGCTGTCCTGGGACTGAACTGCTGATATCTTCTTGGAATTTGGATCCGTTTACACCGCTATCCGGTCGCTATAATTGATTTGTACATTTTCAACTAACCGTTTTTTCCCCCCGGGTTGAGTTCTATTACATTTACAGGAGAGTATATTTTGGTATAGTCAATATCCACTGGGCGACGCAAATTAGTGGGCTTAGGCCCACTGCTTTACCCCCCATTTATGTTTCTCCCCTCCTGAAAAGAGACTCAAGCAGCCCTTACTGTGGGCAGTAAATATTCAGCCATAAATGTCTATTCACAACGTTTGTTTTCAACTTAGAGAGCTCGCCGGTTTTAGTTTACGCCAAGGTTAAGCTAGTAAGAGCAAGATGGAAAGCGAGCAACAACGTACCTCTACAAGTGTATTCATGTTTGATTGTTGGGATTGTTGTTTTAGTCCGACAGTCGGGGTGGGTGGGGTTTCTGTTTTTAAAAAAATGTTCTATGTTTATTGTTGTTTCCTTCCTAAAGAGACACATAGGTCACTTCAGTGTTCAAACTAAAGTTGAAACATTTCCTGACTATTTATATATGAGAGATTTGCATTCGGTTACATATTTGAAACCCAACCTATGCTTAATCCACTAAAATATGTCACATTCAACGTAAAAGGTCTTAACAGCCCGATTAAGAGGAAAAGAGTCCATACATAACTTAAGAAATTAAAGGCTGACATTGTGTTTTTACAAGAAACACATCTTACAGCCAGTGAACACAAGAAATTGAAGAGGGAATGGGTAGGACAAGTTTTTGCGTCCTCTTTCAACTCCAAAGCAAGAGGAACTGCAATTTTGATAAGTATCCCCTTCTGCATCAACAACACCATCTCTGATCCCTCGGGCAGGTTTGTTTTGGTGCAGGGGCATATGTTTTCGGAGTCTTGGACACTATTGAATATTTATGCTCCTAACTTTGTTGACCATATGTTTATTCAGAATGTCTTCCTTCCGGTTGCTCAAGCACCACCAGGATGGCTACTGGTTGGAGGAGATTTACATTTTTGTTTAGATACAGTTCTTGATAGGTCCTCTGATAAACCCTCACTTCTTACCAAAGCCGGCAAGCTCTCCATGTTATTCATGAAAGATCTCAATTTACTAGACATCTGGAGACAGTTGCACCCACAGGATAGGGACTACTCTTTTTATTCACACCCACACAAGACACACACACGCATACATAACTTTTTACTATCGACACAACTGTTTCATAGAGTGTTAGATATCGAGTATCTCCCCAGATTGCTTAGTGACCATTCTCCTCTGGTATTATCAATCTCCATTCCCACCAAGGTAAATGGAGCATATAGATGGAGACTAAATTCTACACTCCTAAAGCAACCTGAATTTTGTGCATTCATCAAAGAGCAGATCAATATTTTTAATTTGACAAACAAACCCTCCGCTCCTGACAGTTTCATTCTTTGGGACAGATTGAAAGCCTATCTAAGGGGACAGATAATTTCCTATACTAAAGGGCTGAAGAGAAAACACGGTGCGGAACGGAATGTCCTTGAATCTGAAATCTCGAAGCTAGAGAAAGCCTACCAAAGAGGCCCAACTAAAGATCTATGCAGGCTTTTCGTAAATAAAAAAATTAAATATAACATTCTGAACACATATCAAGCTGAGAGGGCCATCACTAAATCAAAACAGCGTTATTACGAGCTTGGAGAGAAAGCACACAAAGTATTGGCATGGCAACTGAAAGCAGAGGAAAGTAAGAGGAGAATTAATGCTATAGAAACTCTTACTAATGAGATATCTTTCGACCCTACTGAAATTAATGATACTTTTAAGAGATACTACGAAGACCTCTACACTTCCCATTCAAGTGATGATCTATCAGAGATCGACTCCTTTCTCTCCACTCTCAACCTCCCATGCCTGTCAGAGGAAGACAGAGAGCGCCTGAGTGAACAGTTCTCAGTTCCTGAATTGTTGGAGGCCATTAAATCCTTACCTTCTAATAAATCTCCTAGTGAGGATGGCTTCCCTCCAGAGTTCTATAAAGAATTTAGGGAGCTGTTGGTCCCCTACCTTATGGAGGGGACCAACAAAAGCCAGGAAGGACAACTGCTTTCCAGAGTCTTTCTGTCAAGCAGTGATTACTGAAAGGGAAAGGGAAAACCCCACTAAAATGTGCCTCCTATAGACCAATCTCTCTCCTTAACACGGATTGTAAACTGGTCACCAAGATGCTATCTAAGAGACTGGAGTCTTGTCTTCCCCTGTTGGTCAACCCGGATCAGACTGGCTTCATAATTAATAGATTGTCCTCCAATAATCTCAGAAGGTTCTTTGATATAATTCACATGGCTAACAAAAACAAAATACCTAGTGTCGCAGTCTCCCTCAATGCTGAAAAGGCCTTTGATAGGGTTGAATGGCCATACCTCTTTCGCGTCTTGGAAAGGTTTGGTTTAGGTACCGTGTTTGTAAATTTGATAAAATCACTCTAAAATCTCCTTTTAACTAGGATTGCTGCCAATGGGATTACTTCCTTCTCTTTCCCTCTCTATAGGGGGAACAGACATGGGTGCCCAATTAGCCCCCACCTCTTTGTCATCGCCATCGAACCGTTGGCTGAGGCTATTAGAACGTGCCCTGACATACATGGCTTTGAGGTGGGCCCCCATACCCATAAGTTATCACTCTTTGCAGACGACCTTATCTTATTTCTAACAAACCCAGAACACTCCCTCTCTCACTTGCAGATCCTACTACAGTGTTATAGTTCTTTCTCTGGATATAAGGTCAATTTTGATAAAAGCGAAATCTTACCGTTGTCTGTCTTTGACCATCATACCATCAAGCACAAGTTTCCTTTTAGATGGTCTCCTATGGGCTTCACATATTTGGGCATAATGGTGGATGGTAACCTGAACAACCTATATAAACTCCATCTGGCCAGCTTGTTGCAAAAAGGTGACCTTTGTAAGTGGATGGACTTGCCTCTCACTCTACTGGGTAGAATCAATGTAATTAAAATACATTTCCTGCCCAGATTTCTATATTTGTTTCAATCTCTCCATATCCCTGTTCTTTTCCTCTCTGGACAAGCTGACCAGACGGTTTATCTGGCACGGCAAAACCCCTAGGGTTGGCCTGGATAAACTGACCCTTGATTACGGTCAAGGGGGCATAAACCTCCCCAATTTTAGAGTGTACTACTGAGCTGCACAGTCTAGGTTTCTGGCTCAGAGGTTTGATAATGGTCCCTCTCCCTCATGGTTGAACATTGAAAAGTTTAAGGTAAATGATGACACTGGGGCAGAATTGTTTTACAAATGGGACAGAAAATCTATAAAAACCATCACAGACAACCCTTTAATCATACATTCTGTCCTGGCATGGTGCAAACTGCATGAGCTGTTCAGACGAGAGGGATTTCTTTCCCCTAAAACCCCTTTATGGAACAATAGATTGATCCCTATGTTTTTCCAGAATAGTAACTTTAGACCATGGTCTGATAAGGGGATCACTCTTCTGGAACATTGTTATGAGGAGGGAGTTCTTATGTCTTTTGATCAGCTGAAACAGAAATACCACTTGCCTAACAGGGACTTCTTTAGCTACCCACAACTACGAAACTTTATTAGGGTGACTCTCAAGGGACAATGGAACCTACCTAAGATTTCACCTATTGAACAACTCTGCCACGCAGACCAACCACCATTCAAGACCATTTCCCGTGTTTACGATGCTCTTACGTCAGGACTAACACTGCCTGAGCTAGATAAACCCTGACTTAGATGGGGAAAAGATCTGGGTATTGATCTTGATGAGGGTCTATGGAGTGACCTATGCAGGGATGGTGTTACATCCACATTGAACTCCAGATACAGACGGATCCAGTATAATTTCCTCCATCAGCTCTATATCACCCCATCTAGACTGCACAAGTTCAACCCTGATATCTCCTCAGATGAAGGAACATTTCTTCATTCCACTTGGCAGTGTTCAAAACTACACGGTTTCTGGCAGGGGGTATGCGATACCATATCCTCAATTCACGGGGTTGCATTCCCTTTAGACCCGGAGGTCTGTCTACTACTGTCTACTATATAACTTTACTAACTCCAATCTTAGGCAAAGCCATACTATAAAGCTAACAGAAATATTGCTAGCGATTGCCAAGAAATGTGTTGCCTTGAAATGGAAATCGGATTCCCCCCTGCCAGTTGCAATGTGGCTATCGGAAGTTAATAGCTGTATCCCACTGAAGAAAATCACTTACTGCTTGAGGAATAAGTTAGAGACATTTTACAGAATTTGGCAACCTTTTATTGACTATATGGAGAATCTCCCCTCACATCACATTGATTGAATATCTATATAACCCGTATATAATGTTTCACACGTAATGTATAATATGTAGCTTACAGGCAGCTGACAATATGATCCAATGTCTCATTATTATTCTTTTTAATTTTACTCTTTATTGTGACTTATTTATTGTATGTTTGTATATACAATTATTATTTAAAAAATTGTTTTGTTACCCTCATCTGTTACTGTCACTTTGTCCTATTGCTGTCTAATATCTTTTCACTTTTGTGTTGAATGTTGTTAATTGGAAAACGCAAAAAATAAAATTAAAATAAATAAATAAATGAGAATCTTGTTTCTCATGGTCTGAGAGTCTTTAGGTGCCTTTTGGCAAACTCCAAGCGGGCTGTCGTGCCTTGTACTGAAGAGTGGCTTCCGTCTGGCCACTCTACCATAAAGGCCTGATTGGTAGAGTGCTGCAGAGATGGTTGTCCTTCTGGAAGGTTCTCCTATCTCCACAGAGCAACTCTGGAGCTCTGTCAGAGTGACCATCGGGTTCTTGGTCTCCTCCCTGATCAAGGCCCTTCTCCCCCGATTGCTCAGTTTGGCCGGGCGGCCACGTCTAGGAAGACTTGGTGGTTCCAATCTTCTTCCATTTAAGAATGACGGAGGTCACTGTATTCTTGGGGACCTTCAATGCTGTAGACATACTTATTGACTTGAGACTTTTTAGCTTTACATTTTTTATACATTCGTAAAAATGTATTTGATATTGTGGGATATTGTTTGTAGGCAAGTGACAATTTTTTTTAAATAAAAAATGTATTCAAAAATGTGGAAAAGTCAAGGGGTGTGAATACTTACTGTACATCATTGCCTCTGCCTAGTACCCTGCCCACCAGCTGGCTACCACCGGGTACTCTACCCTGCAAATAAGGGACTGCTGCCCCATGGTAATTGAACACTGGTAACGTTAATCATGTTTATATGCTATTTATCTAATGCTGTACTAAATGTTTTATTGTTGAGTGCTTGTTTCGATTGACTGCATTGATTTATAGGGGGAACATAAGCATTTTGCCTCACCCACTATAACACCTCCTACACTTTGTACACGACCAATACAATTTAATTTGATGTATTATCTATACGTCTCCAAAGATCTATAGAAACAGAAAGAAGAGTGGGGTAGATCTGAGATAGGCACTTTCACTGGTACGTCTGACAACAGGTGGAAGTGTTGTATTATATGCACATCAATAGCAGAAGCAGGTGTAATAAGCCGATTTAGCTGTAAAAATGTGTTAGTAGTAGTAGTAGTACCAGTAGTAGTAGTGGCAGTAGAGGCAGTAGTAGTAACAGTAGCCCCAGTAATAGTAGTAGTACCAGCAGCAGTAGTAGTAGTACCAGTGATAGTTGTACCAGTAGTAGTACCAGCATCAGTAGTTCCAGCAGTAGAAGTAGTAGTGTCAATCAATCAAATGTATTTATAAAGCCCTTTTTACATCAGCCGAGGTCACAAAGTGGTATACAGAAACCCAGCCTAAAACCCCAATCAGCAAGCAATACAAAAACTCCCTAGAAAGGCAGGACCTAGGAAGAAACTTAGAGAGGAACCAGGCTTTGAGGGGTGGCCAGTCCTCTTCTGGCTGTGCCGGGTGGAGATTATAACAGTCCATGGCCAAGATGTTCAAACCTTCATAAATTACCAGCAGGGTCAAATAATAATCACAGTGGCTGTAGAGGGTGCAACAGGTCAGCACCTCAAGAGTAAATGTCAGTTGGCTTTTCATAGCCGATCATTCAGAGTTAGAGACAACAGGTGCGGTAGAGAAAGAGAGTCGAAAACAGCAGGTCCAGGACAAGGTAGCACGTTCGGTGAACAGGTCAGGGTTCCATAGCCGCAGGTAGAACAGTTGAAACTGGAGCAGCAGCACGACCAGGCGGACTGGGGACAGCAATGAGTCATCAGGCCATGGTCCTAGGGCTCAGTCCCTCTGAGAGGAGGGAAGAGAGAGAAGAGAGAAGAGAGAAGAGAGAAGAGAGAGAGAGAAAGAATTAGAGGGAGGACACTTAAATTCACACAGGACACCGGATAAGACAGGAGAAATACTCCAGATATAACAGATTGACCCAAGCCCCCCGACACATAAACTACTGCAGCATAAATACTAGAAGTTGAGACAGGAGTGGTCGGGAGACATTGTGGCCCTGTCCGACGATACCCCCGGACAGGGCCAACCAGGCAGGATATAACCCCACCCACTTTGCCTAAGCACAGCCCCCACACCACTAGAGGGATATCTTCAATCACCAACTTACTACCCCGAGACCAGGCCGAGTATAGCCCACCAAGATCTCCCCCACGACTGTACCAGTCAAAAGTTAGGACACACCTACTCAATGTCACTACGTCATCAGAGCGCGACGTATGTTTGTTGTTGAACGCTGTCGAACGACAAAACCTAAATTAAAGGCCTTGGTTTAAAAGCTGACAGTATTTTTATATACTTTTATTTGATTTTGAATCTTGCGGCTCTGTTGGGCTAAATTGCTGTGAGCGCAGCTATCTGTCCTGGGATCCTGCCAGATTCTGTGTAGGGGGAGAGACGCGAAAGCCCAGCTAGCCTAGCTGGCTCGGCATCTCAAATGGAAACCGCTATTGAACGTTTCCAGCGTTGCAGGAGCTGTGTTTACTTTGCTTTCTTCCGGGACAATGTGGACCTTGCTGACTTTCAATGTAGCAACTGCTTGCTTGTGGAGGACTACAGGAGCGAAGTAGCTACTCTTAGCAAGCAAGTAGCAAACTTACATAAGCTCCTGGGGAACCCACGCCCACCTACTTTTTATTTTTCTACCACCCCAGTAGCCGGACGCCGCTCTGATCTGGTGGAAGTTTCGCCGCCGTGTTGGCTCTCCACAGCCGACTGGCCGGTGCTCGGCAGGGTTCCATCCCCGAAGGGGTCTCCCACTTCCCTGGAGAAAGGAGCTGTTCTTGACCCAACCAACCAGCCATGGAGGTACGTCACTCGTTGAAGAAGGCGTCCTCTGGCAAAGGGGGTCTCCATGAAGATGTTGAGCCCGGAACTGACACAGACCAGAAACAGCTTTGCCACCCTAGATCCGGGGGTTCCGGCGCATTCTTCCTTTGTGGCTTCCCAATCAAGATCGGATCTGGAGGTACCTGCGTCTTCGTCCTCGGTTATGTCTCCCTCTCCGGTGGCTTCTACCTTCCGATCCTCGGAGCTCCCAGCCTCACCAGACCGTGAGGCTGCCTGAGAGACCGGCCCATTCAACATCACCAGCTGTCATCATAGGCAGCTCTATGGTAAGAAACATCTCGGTCCCTAAGGCAAAAACCCTGTGCTACCACAGATGCCGGAAGCTGACACTGTTGTAGGTCATGCGGGGCCAAACGACATCAGGAGGGCTAGCTCTGAACATTTGAAAATAGATTTTTTTTTAACTGATTTTAGCATTAAAAGACTCCAGAAAACGGCCAATAATTTCAGGTCCACTACCATCGTTGGGCCGCGGGTGTGAAAGATTCAGCAGACTGCTGGCATTACACATCTGGCTAAAAGACTACTGTAGATCTGCTGGAGTCACTTTAATTGATAATTTTGACACCTTCTGGAAACAGAAGATACTCTACAGGAATGACGGAGTCCATGCAAATCATCTTGGCTCCTGGACTCTGTACACGCATGTCAAGGCTGCGTTGAAACAATGACTGATAAACGATCCAAGACCAGCTCAGTTAAATCCCTACCATTGTGACAATGAGTCGTCATAACGCTGCATCAAATGTACATGATCTTAGGGGGCATTGGCAAACACAATGTAAGTCATTTAATTTATGTACCCCTAATTGCACCAAATACATCTGTTTATCCTACAGCTGTTGTAAGCAGTAATCATGAGCCTATAAACCAGAGTTACACTGTTAGCACTGAGGCGGTGTGCACTATTGGGAAGACCACTATCAGCTCCAACTATCAGCTCCCAGCTCCAATAAATAACATGAGTAAGTCTAGCTCTGATAAGCTTCCCAGTAAAGCATTAAAAACAATCAAGCAACAGATAAGTGGTAAAAAAATGTAGCTTAAGAAACAAGGTCCATGAAGTCAATAACTTGCTTGTAACAGATGACATTCATATTCTGGCTATTTCTAAACTCACTTAGATAATACCTTTGATGATACAGTGGTAGCAATACATGGTTATAACATCTACCGAAAAGACAAAAATGCCAACGGAGGCGTGTTGGGGTCTATATTCAGAACCACAATCCTGTAAAGCTCAGAGAGGATCTAATGTTAAATACTGTTGAAGTAATATGGCTACAGGTTCATTTGCCTCACCTAAAGTCAATTCTTGTGGGAAGCTGCTATAGACCACCAAGAGCTAACAGACAGTATCTGTTACGTTATTGTGTTTAGAGGTAGGTGAAGGAGTCAAGCTCAGGAGAGCAGAGATGTCCAAGTAGCGTCTTTTAATAGGCAAGTCCACAACAAAAGGTCAGGTACAATACCAAATAAACGCCCTCGACAAAAGAGAACACAGTTACTCACGGAAGGAGGAAAAACAACGCTCCTTAAACGTATACACACTCGGTATAATACGTGAACTTAACTAAGGCACAACCTCAACGAGCAACATGACACGAATAATCCCGCACAAACCTAAGCAGGCAACAGGGGTTATTATACACACTGAAATTAAGGCAAATGAAACCAGGTGTGAAAGAACCAAAGACAAAACAAACGGAAAAGGAAAAATGGATCGGTGATGGCTAGTAGGACGGCAACGCCGACCGCCGAGCACCGCCCGAACAGGGAGAGGAACCACCTTTTGGTGGAAGTCGTGACAGTATCTGGATAATATGTGTGAAATGCTTGATAACGTATGTGATATCAACAGAGAAGTATATTTTCTGGGTGATTTAAATATTGACAGGCTATCATCAAGCTGCCCACTCAGGAAAAAC
The DNA here is from genome assembly GCF_029448725.1 of Salvelinus fontinalis. Classification (NCBI taxonomy): domain Eukaryota; kingdom Metazoa; phylum Chordata; class Actinopteri; order Salmoniformes; family Salmonidae; genus Salvelinus; species Salvelinus fontinalis. Next base: position 38,669,036 of record NC_074678.1, on the reverse strand, counting down.
CTTCAAACTGTAACCAGTGCCTGCAACCTGGATCAGGTTGTCAGTCAATTTACCAGGGTAGTTACAAACAGCACAGGAATTAAATCATAAACATCAACATCTTTACTAATGCTGCAGAAATTTGCTTTAAAGCACTATCCAAATCCATAGGATGTAGTGATCACAATATAACAGCCATACCTAGAAATACCGAAGTTCCAAGGCTGGGCCTAATATAGTGTATAGGAGGTCATACAAGAAGTTTTGAGTTGATTCATATGTTAATGATGTAAAGAATATTTGCTGGTCTGTGGTGTTTCATGAGGAGAAACCAGACGCTGCACTTTAAGCATTTATGAAACGATTAAGATTAAGAAAAATACTGTAAAAAGTGTTAAATCACCTTGGAATGATGAGGAATTTTAAAATTGTATGGTTGAGACGGATGAGGCAAAAGGTATGGAAATTAAGTCTGGCAGCCCAACTGATTGGCAAACGTACTGCAAATTAAGAAATCATGTGAATAAACTAAATAAAAATAAACTATACTATGAAACAAAGATAAATTACATAAAGAATGATAGTAAAAAGCTTTGGGGCACCTTAAATGACATTTTGGGAAAAAAAGCCAACTCGGCTCCTTCTTTCGGCCATCACCACATTCTTATTGGCAGACTCGACAGCCTTGGTTTCTCAAATTATTGCCTCGCCTGGTTTACCAACTACTTCTCTGATAGAGTTCAGTGTGTTAAATCGGAGGGCCTGTTGTCCGGACCTCTGGCAGTCTCTATGGGGGTGCCACAGGGTTGAATCCTCGGGTCGACTCTCTTCTCTGTATACATCAATGATGTTGCTCTTGCTGTTGGTGATTCTCTGATACACCTCCACGCAGACGACACCATTCTGTACACTTCTGGCCCCTCTTTGGACACTGTGTTAACTAACCTCCAGATGAGCTTCAATGCCATACAACTCTCCTTCCGTGGCCTCCAACTGCTCTTAAACGCAAGTAAAACTAAATGCATGCTATTCAACCGATCACTGCCCGCACCTGCTCGCCCGTCCAGCATCACTACTCTGGACAGCTCTGACTTAGAATACGGGGACATCTACAAATACCTAGGTGTCTGGTTAGACTTTAAACTCTCCTTCCAGACTCACATTAAGCATCTCCAATCAAAAATTAAATCTAGAATTGGCTTCCTATATCGCAACAAAGTATCCTTCACTCAAGCTGCCAAAGATACCCTCGTAAAACTGACCATCCTACCGATCCTCGACTTCGGTGATGTCATCTATAAAATTGCCTCCAACACTCTACTCAACAAACTGGATGCAGTCTATCACAGTGCCATCCGTTTTGTCACCAAAGCCCCATACACTACCCACCATTGCGACCTGTACGTTCTCGTTGGTTGGCCCTCGCTTCATACTCGTTGCCAAACCCACTGGCAACAGGTTATCTACAAGTCTCTGCTAGGTAAAGCCCCACCTTTTCTCAGCTCACTGGTCACTATTGCAGCACCCACTCGTAGCACGCGCTCCAGCAGGTAAATCTCACTGGTCACCCCCAAAGCCAATTCCTCCTTTGGTCGTTTTTCCCTCCAGTTCTCTGCTGCCAATGACTGGAACGAACTGCAAAAATCTCTGAAGCTGGATACTCATATCTCCCTCACTAACTTTAAGCACCAGCTGTCAGAGCAGCTCACAGATCACTGCACCTGTACATAGCCCATCTGTAAACAGCCCATCTATCTACCTACCTCATCCCTATACTGTATTTAATTATTTATCTTGCTCCTTTGCACCCCAGTATCCCTACTTGCACATTCATCTTCTGCACATCTACCATTCCAGTGTTTAGTTGCTATATTGTAATTACTTCGCCACCATGGCCTATTTATTGCCTTAACTCCCTTATCTTACCTCATTTGCACTCACTGTATATAGACTTTTTGTTTTCTTTTGTTCTACTGTATTGCTGACTATGTTTTGTTTATTCCATGTGTAACTCTGTGTTGTTGTATGTGTCGAATTGCTATGCTTTATCTTGGCCAGGTCGCAGTTGCAAATGAGAACTTGTTCTCAACTAGCCTACCTGGTTAAATAAAGGTGAAACATTTTTTTTAAATTAATGTGATGGCTCATTCATCACAAAACCCACTGATATTTCCAACTACTAATGACTTTTTCATTGGCAAGATAAGCAAACTTAGAGAGGACATGCCAGCAACAAATGCTGACACTACACATCCAATTATATCGCAAAAAAAATTATGAAAGACAGGAACTGTACTTTGAATTACGTAAAGTGTGGAAGAGGTCAAACAATTATTATTGTCTATCAACACTGACAAGCCACCTGGGTCTGACAATCTGTATGGAAAATTACTGAGGATAATAGCAGACGATATTGCCACTCCTATTTGCCATATCTTCAATTTAAGCCTACTAGAGAACGTGTGCCCTCAAGCCTGGAGGGAAGCTAAAGTAATTCCGCTACCCAAGAATAGTAAAGCCCCTTTTAGTGGCTCAAATAGCCGACCAATCAGCCTGTTACCAACCCTTAGTAAACTTCTGGAAAAAAATTGTGTTTGATCAGATACAATGCCATTTCACAGTAAACAAATTGACAACAAAATTTCAGCACGCTTATAAGGTAGGAAACTCAACAAGCACAGCACTTTCACAAATGACTGATGATTGGCTGAGAGAAATTGATAATAAAATGAATGTGGGGGCTGTCTTGTTTAGACTTCAGTGCAGCTTTTGACATTATCGATCATAGTCTGCTGCTGGAAAAACATGTGTTATGACTTTACACCCTCTGCAATAATGTGGATAAAGAGTTACTTGTCTAACAGAACACAGAGGGTGTTATTTAATGGAAGCCTCTCAAATTTAATCCAGTTAGAATCAGGAATTCCCCAGGGTAGCTGTTCAGGCCCCTTGCTTTTTTCAAATTTTACTAACGACCTGCTACTGACTTTGAGTAAAGCCAGAGTGTCTATGTATGCGGATGACTCAACACTATACACGTCAGCAACTGCAGCGACTGAAATGACTGCAACACTCAACAAAGAGCTGCAGTTAGTTTCAGAGTGGGTGGCAAAGAATAAGTTAGCCCTAAATATTTCGGTAATGTCAGTAATGTCATCATACTGGAAACCATTGGTACGCACTCACATGTCGTTCGGCTCTTCATTCCAAGCAGAATTGTTTTCCGTTCAGCTCTTCCCGAGCAGGGTCACACTCATCCAGTCCCCTCTCCCCTGACGGTAGTGGTGTAGCTGAGCACAGCCTGTGGCAACTGTCTTCTCCCGTTGCTGGCTTAAAGTCTTGAACAGTCTCTGAGAGTGCAGGGGCAGCTCATTAACCCCAATAGTCCTCAGGTGTGGGGGCAATGCTCAGGTCCCTAATTAACAGACTCGTTCCCTCACAATGAGACGAGCACGCGAAAGAGGTTAGCCAATTCAAAGGAAAGGAAGTCGCTCAGATAAGTCAATAAGAAGTAAACCACAACACAGCACACCAGAGGAATAAATCAATATTAAAGCACTTAAGTAAATCAATTCAAAATAAAGCACACACAAGGGGAAAGGAAAAGGACTAAATAGAACCATAAGAACACAAGACAGACACACACATAAACACACAATGGTGCTTGTATAAAGTGCTCTTTCAGCCTGTTTTTTAGCAGTCTTTGTGTCTGTAGTGTCTCTTTAGTGTTTCATCAACCATTTGAGCGAGTCATTAACACCATCACTAGCTTGAGAGAGGTGTGGAGACAATTAACAGAGCTGGAGATGAATTACACTTAACCAGCTGCTGCTGGAGCAGAATTAGGAATCAGAAACTTGATGTAGTGAGCGTTCTTTGTCTGATCATGTTGATTTAATACCAGTCCATAACTAGGAGGATGAGAAGGATAACACCTTGTCTGCGTCCCAAATGGCACCCTTTTCTCATAGGGCTCTAGTCAAAAGTAGTACTCTATATAGGGAATAGGGTGAATCACATTGTCTGTTAGTCTAAGATTCACTATAGATTATGTTTAGTAGATAAGCTATAAGAAAGAAGTGAAGATGTTCCAGCCTATCAATAGAAAGAAATGTCATTGAGTGGAATCTTGCTTTTCCCATTAGATGTTCAAGACTCCATTATTCAAATCAAATCAACTGACATGATTTGAAATGGAAAAATTAGAAAGTCTGGGTTGACCTCACCCTTGTCCACCTTGGCAATCCCCTCATATATATGTAAATAGAAACATGGCGTCTTGTTGCCACATCACCAGGTCATACAAATGTAGGATCTTAATTTCATCACCCTGTTGCAGGATAACTTTTTTAAACATTTATCAGGTTTCAGGTAAGACCCAAGTGCAAACTGTGTTGAAGTAACAATTGTCACGTTCCTGACCTGTTTTCTCTTGTTTTGTATGTGTTTATTGGTCAGGGTGTGAGTTTTGGGTGGGCAGTCTATGTTTTCTATTTCTATGTTGGGTTTTTGTGTTCGGCCTGGTATGATTCTCAATCAGAGACAGGTGTGTATCGTTTGTCTCTGATTGAGAGTCATACTAAGGCAGCCAGGGTTTCACTGGTGTTTTGTGGGTGTTTGTTCCTGTGTCAGCGTTTGGGCCACACAGGACTGTTGCAGGTTAGTCACGTTTGTTGTTTTGTTAATTTGTAGTGTTTGTTGGTTTGCCATTAAATCATGAATACTTACCAATCCGCATCTTGGTCCGATCCATGCTCCTCCTCGTCTGAGGAGGAGAACGACTACGACAACCTTTACAACAATGTTTATTGCAACAACAAGGGCAGGCAAATGACATGTCAAGGAAGGCAGGGGTCGATAATCCAGAGTAGTGGGGCCAAGGTACAGGACGGCAGGCAGTCCCAGGGTCAGGTCAGGCAGAGGTCAATAATCCAGAGTAGTGGCAAAGGCACTGGACGGCAGGCAGGCTCCGAGTCAGGACAGGCAAGGGTCTAAACCAGGAGAACGAGAAAAAGAGAGACTGAGGAAAAGCAAGAGCTGAGACAAATCGCTGGTTGACTTGAACAAACAAGACGAACTGGCACAGACAGACAGAAAACACAGGTATAAATACCCAGGGGATAAGTGGGGAAGATGGGCGACACCTGGAGGGTCGTGGAGACAAGCACAAGAACAGGTGAAACAGATCAGGGCATGACATATTTCCATATGAAATGTCAGACTTAATTTTCCCTTAAGAAAAATGTATCAGCCTCTACAAAAATTTCCATTAATGATAATCCACTAATAATTGACATTTCCCATTGCTGCAGGATTATTTTCCTGCTGTAACAAACTGGCTCAAATTAAGATCCTACATCTATATTGATCTAATTTATTCATCAAATAGGAAAAGCGTTCTCTAATCCTCTGCTGTAATCAAATGTTGTTGTTATGACAGCTTCAAATGATTTGACAGGTCAAAATTAATTTGAATTAGAATGTTATTAAAATACGGCAATAACATTAATAATAGCTATAATTGAGTTTTGAGTTTGAGGAAATAGTAGCTATAATTGAATTTCCTATAATTGAGGAAATAGGTCTGTGGAATATGAAACAGTTCAACAGTAAAGAAACATCAGTAGAACCCAGTACAGCCTCTATTGCAACTTAAGCACATGTTATCATTCAAATCAAATTCTTTAAAGGGGCAATCTACAGTTGCTACTTTTAAATTAATGATATGTACCCATTGAATCTTGTAGAATATAACTCATGAGCTTATTTACGGGTTACTGTCATAGACATTTACATTACATTTTAGTCATTTAGCAGACGCTCTTATCCAGAGCGACTTACAGTAGAGTGCATACATTTTAACATACTGAGACAAGGATATCCCTACCGGCCAAACCCTCCCTAACCCGGACAACGCTATGCCAATTGTGCGTCGTCCCACGAACCTCCCGGTTGCGGCTGGGCTGCGACAGAGCCTGGGCGTGAACCCAGCCCAGCCTGGGCGCGAACCCAGAGACTCTGGTGGCGCAGCTAGCACTGCGATGCAGTGCCCTAGACCACTGCGCCACCCGGGAGGTAGCCCATCAGAACCAAAAATATAAGCTTGTTACCAAAGCAAATGTAAACCAACACTATATAGCCTCAAAACATGGTTAAAACTATAAGTTTGATATCATGGAAGATCAGTTATTGCATCCACAGCTCTGTCTATGAATTTGAGAGTGGTTACATTTCTCCAGGCCCATCCCTCAAGTTTTTACCGAAACAGGGGCGGGGGGAAAACACTTTGTTATTGTTTCTATTGCTGATTGCCACTTCAAGACAATACATTACATATCTCATAAGGTCTTATTTTTAGGGCCTAGTTTTACCCTAAAACAGTGGCCTTCTAAACACGGTTTACAGGCCACATCAGGCCTGCAAGTCACATGCTATCATTGGTGCATTTAATCACCATTTTATTTCAGCTGGCCATATCTTTGAAATAACTTCTATGACTACTCTCTATGAGACTGGGCTTAATAATGATAGGGGAAATTTGCGGAATGATTTGGAAAATGGTAGTCGCAAAAATTGTTTCCTGCAATTTACAGAAAAATAAGTCCTTGAAGACCTGCTAGCTATAGACATGAAGAAGTCCATGGGGCCGACAAACTGAAATCGTGTCTGCTTAAGTGTGCAGAACCCCTCATCGCTGGCTCAATAACCCACATTAAAAACAGAACACTGATACACTTGCCTACACAGAACACTTGCCTACGGAGCTGTGAGGGGAACGGCACCTCAGTACCTTCAGGCTCTGATCAGGCCCTACACCCAAACAAGGGCACTGCGTTCATCCACCTCTGGCCTGCTCGCCTCCCTACCACTGAGGAAGTACAGTTCCCGCTCAGCCCAGTCAAAACTGTTCGCTGCTCTGGCACCCCAATGGTGGAACAAACTCCCTCACGACGCCAGGACAGCGGAGTCAATCACCACCTTCCGGAGACACCTGAAACCCCACCTCTTCAAGGAATACCTAGGATAGGATAAAGCAATCCTTCTGGGCCCCCCCCCCCCCCCCCCCCCTTAAAAGATTTAGATGCACTATTGTAAAGTGGCTGTTCCACTGGATGTCATAAGGTGAATGCACCAATTTGTAAGTCGCTCTGGATAAGAGCGTCTGCTAAATGACTTAAATGTAATGTAAATGTAAATATCAAGAAATATTCCAAAAGTATGGAAGGCTCCAATGATAAAATCATCATTAATTGCTTTGATGTTTTGAATCAAGTGTGTAGTAGGAGGCAAAAACAAAAATGTCCAACCCTTTGTGTCCCCAAGACCAGGATTAAGAAACATTGCTTTAGATGCTAAAATGAATTGTGCTGCCTTGTCTGTTGACTTGTCAAAGGCTTCTGATACAGTTGATCATTCTATTTTATTGAGTAAGTTGTCCTCAATAGGCCTGGGCAGTGACGTCTGTATGTGGTTTCAGAACTATCTCAGTAACAGAACTCAGGCTATTGTGACAGAGGGGGTCAAATCTGAATTCCTTGAAGTGCATAAAGGGGTACCCCCAGGTTCGATTCTGGGGCCTGTCACGTAGCTAGGAGTGGTAGGTATGGAATCAGGCGCAGAGAGCAGAGGTTTCAGGGAAAAACGTATTTATTCGGTTTAAATGGTGATGACATAGTATTGTACTCTTTTGTAAACCAAGCCTTGACACATTTGCAGTCACTCTTGGATCTTAAGTTAGTACTTAAAGCAAATCAAACAAGATAAATGCTATTTTCTAGGTCCATTAACTTAAACTTAAGTGACCTTGAAATTACTATCCTGAACGGAACACAAATTGAACGAGTTCCCTCTTATACATATCTTGGTATCTCGCTAGATGATAAATTGGCATATAAAATGCATGTTAGTGAACTGATAAAGAAATGGAATATCAAAATGTTTTCATTTTTTGATTGATTTTACATGCTATCAGATTGCCAGTTGTGGGGTGGGGCTTTCATTTGTTTGTTTTTTGTGTGTTTATTATTTTACAGAAATAGAGCATGTCAGTCTATTGATAATAGAAACAAAGATGTCCAGGCCCCTTTTATGCCTGTTTTAGATTACAGGGATATATGCACGCAGCAGCTTCCACACTTAAACCTCAATTGTTTTCCATTGTGCCCTTCGATTCATTATTGGAGATCATTTTTGAACTCACCATTCATTGTGTATTGTATCAAAAGGTGTGTTGGGCCTCTCTCTCTGTAAGAAGAGAACAGCATTCCCTTTTGTTTATTTACAAAGCTCCTGCAGAAACTTACGATGTATCTGACAACACTCGTCAAGGTCAAAACAATAGCATACAGCACAAGAGCACAAGATTGGATAGTGCAAGAGGTTCCAAGGATTGCTTCCGATTTAGGGAGAGCTGCTTTTGGTTTTTATGCTCCACAGATGTGGAATGTGTTGAAGGGGAGGCTCAGGCTTGAATACCTGTTGAATGCCTTTAGGGAATTGAAAACATTAGTGGGGAATGCTCTACGTGAAGATTGTGTTTGTTTTTTTATAATCATGTTTTGTAATTTTGTATTGTATTGTGTTTTGTATTGATGTGTGTGTTTGTATTGTGCAGAGCTCATTTGAAAAGGGGACTTGGTCTCAATATGACACCCTGTTAAAAAATAGGTTACTCAAATAATAAATAAAACATTAAGCTGGATTGCAAAGTGATCTGTAATTCCTATTGGAATCCAGCCAGAGTAGTGTTGTCCAACAATCAGAATGTTTATTTACCCAGAACCTGCATTCAGAATGACTGCCAGGGTTAGGAAGATTGAGATATGAAACGACCTAAACCATCTGAACTGCAGCAACCATTACAGTAACGGGTGCAATAAGTCTACGCAATGTGATTAGTTTAGAAAAATTTATGTTATTTATATTTGTTTAGCATCAGATTCATTAATCAATGTACATGCAAAAACACAGCTACTGAACAAACAACTCTAAAAATCATACTGTGTGATCTAGAAACAGGATAAGTCAGTTCTCTACAATCCCTATCAATGGAGGCTGGTGGGGGGAGCTATAGGAGGACAGGCTCATTGTAATGGTTGGAATGGAGTCAATGGAACGGAGTCAAATGTGATTTCTGTGTTTGATCTGTTTGATACCGTTCCATTGATTCCATTCCAGCCATTACAATGAGCCCATCCTCCTATAGCTCCTCCCACCAGCCTCCACGGATCCTTATGTACTCTTCATACTTCTATTGTTTTCCAGGATTTAAGCTGTGGACAGTTGATCTCGGGTTATTGTGTTGTTGTCCTATCATTTCTGTCAACTATCAGGAAGAAAGAAACAGGATTATTGTATTGTTTCCTTTGCAGTTCATATTTATGACCGACTGGCTGACTGGCTGACTGGCTGACTGGCTGGCTGGCTGGCTGGCTGACTGGCTGACTGGCTGGCTGGCTGGCTGGCTGACTGGCTGACTCACTGACTGGCTGACTGGCTGACTGGCTGACTGGCTGACTCAGTCCACTTCTCTGAAGCTTCTCTAGTGTTGTTTGATTTAATCATAGAATGGAAAAATTACAGCGTGGGCTTAAAGTCACTTTCTGTATCCCAGCTCATCTGATTTCTTAAAACCTAATCCAAAATACTCTTCTTCCTACTGGCAAATGTCAAAGCAATATTGTACTGCCCACATCTAAATCAAATGGCAAAGCACTCATTCATTTTTTTGTTCGTTTTTTTTATAGACCATTTTGTGGTTTTGGTATTGGTCAAACCATTTGTGGTTTTGGTATTGGTCAAACCATTTGTGGTTTTGGTATTGGTCAAACCATTTGTGGTTTTGGTATTGGTCAAACCATTTGTGGTTTTGGTATTGGTCACATCATACAGTACAATAGCTTTTTCTATCTTGGCTTAAACGCACCACCTCATGGAGAGAACATGTAAATAATATTATTCCTGTGTGCGTGCGTGCGTACTTGCGTGGGTGCGTGCGTGCGTGCGTGCGTGCGTGCGTGCGTGGGTGCGTGGGTGCGTCCTTCATATTTTGTCAATGACAAGGTATATAGTAGAGTGCTCTTCCCTCACAGAAATGCAATCTTTTGACGAACAAGGCCAAAGCAGCAACAATGACCTCATAATGCTAGTCCATGAGGAGCAGCCTTGGATAGATACAACTATGCTGAGGTACACAGGCACCTACAGGCACTCTTCATGCCATAGATGTCCACAGCGCCTTCAGAAAGTATTCACACCCCTTGACTTTTTTAACATTTTGTTGTGGCAGCCTGAAATTAAAGTAGATTAAAGTTAGATTTTTTTGTCACTTTCCTACACACAATACACCATGATGTCAAAGTGTAATTATGCTTTTTAAAATGTTTACTAATTAATACAAGTTGAAAAGCTGAAATGTATTGAGTCAAAAAGTAGTCAACCCCTTTGTTATGACAAGCCTAAAGAAGTTCAAGAGTAAAAATGTGCTTAACAAGTCACATAATAAGTTGCATGGACTCTGTGCACAATAATAGTGATAAACATGATTTTTGAATGACTACTATACCTCATCTCTGTAACCCACACAAACAATTATCTGTAAGGTCCCTCAGTCGAGCAGTGAATTTCAAACACATATTTAACCACAAAAAACAGGGAGGTTGTCCAATGCCTCGCAAAGAAGGGAACCTATTGCTAGATGCGTAAAAATAAAAAATAAAAATAATACATGAATATCCCTTTGATCATGGGAAGGTGTTAATTACACTTTGGATGGTGTATCAATACACCAAGTCACTACAAAGATACAGGCGTCCTTCCTAACTCAGGTGCCGGAGAGGAAGGAAACCACTCAGGGATTTCACCATCAAATCAAATCAAATGTTATTTGTCACATGCGCCGAATACAACAGGTGTAGACCTTAGAGTGAAATACTTACTTACAAGCCCTTAACCAACGATGCAGTTTTAAGAAACTTAAGAAAGTTTTTAAAAAGTAAGAGATGAGAAAAACAAATAATTAAAGAGCAGCAGTAAATAACAATAGCGGGGCTACATACAGGGGGTATCGTTACAGAGTCAATGTGTCAATGTGCGGCGGCACCTGTGTTGAGGTAATTGAGATAATTATGTACATGCAGGTAGGGTTGTTAAAGTGGCTATGCATAGATAATAACATAGAGTAGTAGCAGCGTGGGGGGGGGGGGGTGCAAAAAGTCTGGGTAGCCATTTGATTAGCTGTTCAGGAGTCTAATTCCTTGGGGGTAGAAGCTGTTTAGAAGCCTCTTGGACCTGGACTTGGTGCTCCGGTACCACTTGCCGTAGAGAAAGCAGTCTATGACTACGGTGGCTGGAGTCTTTGACAATTTTTAGGGCCTTCCTCTGACACCGCCTGGTAAAGAGGTCCTGGATGGCAGGAAGCTTGGCCCCGGTGATGTACTGGGCCGAACGCACTACTCTCTGTAATGCCTTGTGGTCGGAGGCCGAGCAGTTGCCATAACAGGCAGTGATGCAACCCTTCAGGATGCTCTCAATGGTGCAACTATAAATATCTTTTGAGTATCTGAGTACCCATGCCAAATCTTTTCAGTGTCCTGAGGGGGAATAGATTTTGTCGTGCCCTCTTCACGACTGTCTTGGTGTGCTTGTACCATGCTAGTTTGTTGTTGATGTGGACGCCAAGGAACGTGAAGGTCTCAACCTGCTCCACTACAGCCCCATTGAAGAGAATGGTGGCGTGCTCGGCCCTTTTTTTCCTGTAGTCCACAATCAACTCCTTTGTCTTGATCACGTTGAGAGAGAGGTTGTTGTCCTTGCACCACATGGTCAGGTCTCTGACCCCCTCCCTATAGGCTGTCTCGACGTTGTTGGTGATCAAGCCTACAACTTTTGTGTCATCAGCAAACTTAATGACGCTATTGGAGTCAGGCCTGGCCGTGCAGTCATGAGTGAACAGGGAGTACAGGAGGGGACTGAGCACGCACTCCTGAGGGGCTTCCATGTTGAGGATCTGCGTGGAGGATGTGTTGTTACCTACCCTTACCACCTGGGGGCAGCCCGTCAGGAAGTCTAGGATCCAGTTGCAGAGGGAGGTGTTCAGTCCCAGGGTCCTTAGCTTAGTGATGAGTTTTGACAGGCACAATGGGGTTGAACGCAAAGCTGTAGTCAATGAATAGCATTCTCACATAGGTGTTCCTTTTGTCCAGGTGGGAAAGGGCAGTGTGGAGTGCAATAGAGATTGAATCATCTGTAGATCTGTTGGTGAGGTATGCAAATTGGAGTGGGTCTAGAGTTTCTGGGATAATGGTGTTGATGTGAGCCATGAACAGCCTTTCAAAGCATTTCATGGCTACAGACGTGAGTTCTACCGGTCGGTAGTCATTTAGGCAGGTTACCTTAGTGTTCTTGGGCACAGGAACTATGGTGGTCTGCTTGAAACATGTTGGTATTACAGACTCACAAAATAAACTATCAAAATAAAGAAAGTCGCACACTCCATGTGTAATCTCCCAGCAATTCTGAAGCTAAGCAGGGTTGGTCCTGGTCAGTCCCTGGATGGGAGACCAGATGCTGCTGGAAGTGGTGTTGGAGGGCCAGTAGGAGGCACTCTTTCCTCTGGTCTAAAAAATATCCCAATGCCCCAGGGCAGTGATTGGGGACACTGCCCTGTGTAGGGTGCCGTCTTTCGGATGGGACGTTAAACGGGTGTCCTGACTCTCTGAGGTCATTAAAGATCCCATGGCACTTATCGTATGAGTAGGGGTGTTAACCCCGGTGTCCTGGCTAAATTCCCAATCTGGCCCTCAAACCATCATGGTCACCTAATAATCCCCAGTTTACAATTGGCTCATTCATCCCCCTCCTCTCCCCTGTAACTATTCCCCAGGTTGTTGCTGCAAATGAGAACGTGTTCTCAGTCAACTTACCTGGTAAAATAACGGTAAAATAAAATAAAATAAAATAATTTAATAGGCATTTACCAACGTTTCGGCATCACTGTGCCTTCCTCAAGGTAATGTCATTAATACTTGAGCCAGGTTATGTAAACACACAGTGCAATTAGTGTAACCAATGACAGTAGTGAGGGGTGTGTCATAATGATTAAGTTAATTCAAAGTAATTAGTGAAACTGTTAAAAAATAGTATATGGCATATTAAATATATTATGCTATTGTTGTCTTATAGAAACATAATGGAATATTGCACATCATATTAGCATCAATATACATTATTGTATCATTCAATTTCACACAATAATTTCGTATTTCATTTTTGTTACATGTAATCTTTTGGTTCAACCTTAATATATAACGAACATCATCAACAGGGGGAACATATTAGGTGTACGCTAATAAGCTGCAAAAATATTTTTTACATTTATAAGACTTGTTCATAGAGGAAAATGTGTTCATAAGAAGGATCTGATATCAAAGTCAATATTCAGACCACTAGGGGTCAATGTTTTTAGAGACTCAGACAGGGAGAGGTTGAAAATGTCAGTGAAGACACTTGCCAGTTGGTCACGCATGCTTGGAGTACACGTCCTGGTAATCCATCTGGCCCAGCATCCTTGTGAATGTTGACCTGTTTAAAGGTCTTACTCACATCGGCTGCAGAGAGCGTGATCACACAGTCGTCCGGAACAGTTGATGCTCTCATGCATGTTTCAGTGTTACTTGCCTTCGAAGCGAGCATAGAAGTTATTTAGCTCGTCTGGTAGGCTTGTGTCACTGGGCAGCTTGCGGCTGTGCTTCCCTTTGTAGTCTGTAATAGTTTGCAAGCCCTGGCACATCCGACGTGCGTCGGAGCAGGTGTAGTACGATTCGATCTTAGTCCTGTATCTACGCTTTGCCAGTTTGATGATTCGTCGGAGGGCATAGCAGGATTTCTTATAAGCTTCCGGGTTAGAGTCCCGCTCCTTGAAAGCGGCAGCTCTACCCTTTAGCTCAGTGCGAATGTTGCCTGTAATCCATGGCTTCTGGTTGGGGTATGTAAGTACAGTCACTGTAGGGACAACGTCCTCAATGCACTTTTTGATGAAGCCAGTGACTGATGTGGTGTACTCCTCAATGCCATCGGTAGAATCCCGGAACATATTCCATTCTGTGCTAGCAAAACAGCTTTACTTTTTGCTTGTAAGCGGGAATCAGGAGGATAGAGTTATGGTCAGATTTGCCAAATGGAGGGCGAGGGCGAGGGAGAGCTTTCTACACGTCTCTGTATGTGGAGTAGAGGTGGTCTAGAATTTTTTTACCTCTGGTTGCACGTTTAACATGTTGACAGAAATTCGGTAAACCTGATTTAAGTTTCCCTGCATTAAAGTCGCATGCCACTAGGAGCGCCGCCTCTGGATGAGCGTGGATTGTGGATCATACTTAGGCAGCCTTTTTTCCACCTTTAGTTTGTGGGATCTTGTTTTTGGTTAGTTGCTGTGTTAGCGTTGCAAAATTTTACGTTTTGGATCATCTCTGGAGGCTCTGGGCCATGAATCATCACTGGAGGCTTTGGGCCATGGATCGTCACTGGAGGCTTCGGACCATGGATCGTCACTGGAGGCTTCGAGCTATGGATCATCACTGGAGGCTCCGGGCCATGGATCATCACTGGAGGCTCCGGGCCATGGATCATCACTGGAGGCTCCGGGCCATGGATCATCACTGGAGGCTTCGTGCCATGGATCATCACTGGAGGCTCCGGGCCATGGATCATCACTGGAGGCTTCGGGCCATTTATCATCACTGGAGGCCTGGAGCGTAGAGCTGGCACAACCCGTCCTGGCTGGATGCTCACTTTTGCCCGGCAAGTGCGGGGCGCCAGCACAGGACGCACTGGGCTGTGAAGGCGCACTGGCGACACAATGCGTAGAGCCGGCGCAGGATATCCTTGACCGAGGAGGCGTACTGGAGCTCTGAGCCGGCACAACCCGTCCTGGCTGGATACTCACTTTCGCACGGTACGTGTGAGGAACTGGCACAGAATGCACCAGGCTGTGGATGCGCACTGGAGACACATTGCTTATCTCCACAAAACATGGTGCCTGACTGGTCCCACGCTCCTCACGGCGACTGTCTTGCTTCAAACACCAAACCATCCACTCTACCTCATCACTCCCCTCAACTATCCCACAATACTCCTCGCTCAGTCTCTCCCAATATTCCTCTTCGCTCTCAGACTAGCCCCTCGGCTTTGCCAACCAACCCGTGTCCCCCCCCCCCCCAATTTTTTGTCTGCTCCTCCTGGCCATGCTGCTTGGTCCTTTGGTGGTGGGATCTTCTGTCACGTACGTTTAGAGATGGATTGGACCAAGGTGCAGCGTGGTAGGCACACATCATACATTTATTAAATGAACACCAAAAACAAGAAAGAATAAACGACACGTCGCTGGAGGCTCTGGCCCTGCCGACCATCGCTGGAAACTCTGGACTGCAGACCATCGCTGGAGACTCTGGACTGCAGACCGTCGCTGGAGACTCCGGACCTTGGATCGTACCCCTACCACGCTACACCTTGGTCCAATCCAACTCTAAACGAACGTGACAATGTTCTTAATGTCGTCGTTCATCCGCGACTCGGTGAAGCATAAAATATTACCGTTTTTAATGTCACGTTGGTAGGATATACGTGCTTTCAGTTCGTCCCATTTCATTTCTAGCGATTAAACGTTAGCTAGCAGAACGGAGGGCAAGGGCAGATTAGCCACTCGTCGCCTGGTCCTCACAAGGCACCCTGATCTTGGTGACTTTAAAACAGTTACACAGTTTAATGGCTGTGAAAGGAGAAAACTGAGGATGGATCAACAACATTGTAGTTACTCCACAATACTAACCTAAATGTATCCCAGAACAACAGCAAAGGACCTTGTGAAGATGCTGGAGGAAACAGGTACAAAAGTATCTATATCCACAGTAAAACAAGTCCTATATCGACATAACCTGAAAGGCCGCTCAGCAAGGAAAAAGCCACTGCTCCAAAACTGCCATAGAAAAGCCAGACTACGGTTTGCAACTGCACATGGGGACAAAGATCGTACTTTTTGGGGAAGTGTCCTCTGGTCTGATGAAAGAAAAATAGAACTGTTTGGCAATAATGACCATCGTTATGTTTGAAGGAAAAAGGGGGACGCTTGCAAGCCGAAGAACACCATCCCAACCGTGAAGCACGAGGGTGGCAGCATCATGTTGTGGGGGTGCTTTGCTGCAGGAAGGACTGGTGCACTTCACAAAACAGATGGCATCATGATGATGGAAAATTATGTGGAGAAATTGCAGCAACATCTCAAGAGATCAGTCAGGAAGTTAAAGCTTGGTTGCAAATGGATCTTTCAAATGGACAATGACCCCAAGCATACTTCCAAAGTTGTGGCAAAATGGCTTAAGAACAACAAGGTCAAGGTATTGGAGTGGCCATCACAAAGCCCTGACCTCAATCCTATAGACAATTTGTGGGCAGAACTGAAAAGCGTGTGCGAGCAAGGAGGCCTACAAACATGACTCAGTTACATCAGCTCTGCCAGGAGGAATGGGCCAAAATTCACCCAACTTATTGTGGGAAGCTTGTGGAAAGCTACTTGAAACGTTTGACCCAAGTTAAACAATTTAAAGTCAATGCTACCAAATACTAATTGAGTGTATGTAAACTTCTGACCCACTGGGAATGTGATGAAAGAAATAAAAGCTGAAATAAATCATTCTTTCTACTATTATTCTGACATTTCACATTCTTAAAATAAAGTAGTGGTCCTAACTGACCTAAGACAGGGATTTTTTACTAGGATTAAATGTGTGTGGAATGGAAATCAGTTTACATAGTTCATGACCTTCAGGATACCAGACCACCACCAAGTAACCCATCACAACTACATATCTGGAGGACCAATACCACAAGTTGATAGTGTGTGTGTGTGTGTGTGTGTGTGTGTGTGTGTGTGTGTGTGTGTGTGTGTGTGTGTGTGTGTGTGTGTGTGTGTGTGTGTGTGTGTGTGTGTGTGCATGTGGAAGTGAGTGTCTGTGCGTGTGTGCATGTGAAAGTGAGTGTGTGTTTTCAGAGGCACATCATACTGTAATATTACTGTGTGTGAGTGTGAGACATCCGTGTGCAGGAATGTGAGCAGACATTGGTAATACGGTGGTAGAAAAGGTCATCAATGAAGAGGAGAGGATAGGGGAGGGGGAGAGGAGAGGAGTTTGTCAGGTTTGCTAAGCAGTATGTTAAACCCTTGGAGTGGGTGATAACCTCAATTTGCAGCAAGCTTGCGATGCATCATGGTATATAATGAGGTGTTTTGCAAGATCCCTCTGGCAGAGAGCAGATAGCTCCCCTGTATAGCGTCTACAATTTCCTCAACTTATCAACCTGATGGGAGCTGATGAACACCACCACTGCTTGACACAGCCTCAGCTTAATGTCCTATTAAAAATCCTCTATAAAACTTCTTCAAAGATGTGACACACACAGAACCGCAGATATACACTCAGTGGCATCTAGTACTGGGTCGGACCCACCTTTGCCTCTAGAACAGCCTGAATACTTCGGGGCATGGAAGCGTTACTTAATTGGTATCAAGGGATGATTCCCCACACCAGGCAGGATGGGGCCATGGACTCATGCTACTTACACCAAATCTTGACTCTGCCATCAGCAGGAAGCAATACGACCAGGCAATGTTTTTCCACCTCCTCAATTGTCCAGTGTTGGTGATCGCGTGCCCACTGGAGCCACTTCTTATTGTTTTTAGCTGGTAGGAGAGGAACCCATTGTGGTCATCTTTTGCAATAGCTCATCTGTTACAAGGACCTTACGAGTTGTGCGTTCCGAGATGCCGTTCTGCACACCACTGTTGTACTGAGCCTTTATTTACCTGTTCGTGGCCCGCCTGTTAGCTTGCACCATTCTTGACAATCTCCTTCAACCTCTCAGGAACAAGCTGTTATCGCCCACAGGACTGTCACTGACTGGATGTTTTTTGATTGTTGACCTATTCTCAATAAACACTAGACTCTGTCGTCCGTGAAAAGCTCAGGAGGGCGGCCGTTTCTGAGATACTGGAACCGGCGCGCCTGGCACCGCCGATCATACCACGCTCAAAGTCACTTAGATCACTCGTTTTTTCCCATTCTAACATTCAATCGAACACTAACTGAATGCCTTGATGCCTGTCTGCCTGCTTTATGTAGCAAGCCACGGCCACGTGACTCTCTGTATGTAGGACCGAACCGTTTTCGTGTACCTAAAAAACTGTACACTGAGTGTACTCACCACACACACACCAAATGCTCTCTCAATCTCTCTCTCTCTTTTACTCATGTACACACACACACCTGTTGGAAACATTCAAAATGCATATTTTTCATTCGACCTGGCTGACTGCTAAAGCTATTGGGGGATGTATGGCAGTCACTGAGTCACAGTGGCATCTGTATGTCTGGAATTATGATGATGAAAGTCACTGTAGGGAAATGGAGTGGATGGATGCACCACAAGCGTCAGGAGGATAAGGATTGCAGATGTTCGGATGATTGAAACTCAACGAATATTGAATATTGCAATTATGCTTGGCTCAAGTTCATGATGTCACAGCAGTGCTGCAGATTGGGGCCAGAAAGGGTCTGTGGTTAAAAGGAAAATGAAATGTTTATCCCGTAACGTGATGATGAGGCATGAGTTTATACAAAACAGAACGAGAATGGAGACTGAAAATGATGATTACATCCATGTACAGTACCAGTGAATATGGATGAGACCATCTGACAGTAAGCATCAGAGTCATTGAGAGAGCATCTGATTTGTATGTGTGTGTGTTCATCACTGGGGATCTCTGTATGCCTGCTGCCCCTGAAGGAAAGCATAGAGGGATTATAGTCAGATCTTTATATTGACACATACAGTGCATTCGGAAAGCATTCAGACCCCTTTACTTTTTCCACACGTTGTTACTTTACAGCCTTATTCTAAAATCTACACACCATACCCCATAATTACAAAGCAAAAACAGATTTTTAGAATTTTTTGCAAATGTAATAAAATTTAAAAAACTGAAATATTACTTTTACATTAGTTGTCATGTTCGTCGTAAGGAGGAGACCAAGGCGCAGCGTGATAAGAATACATTCTTCATTAATAAATGAAGAACACTAAACAAACTAGCAAAAATAACAAAACGAATGTGAAGCTAAATTACAAGAGTGCTGACATGCAACTACACATAGACAATAACACACAAAACCTAAATGGAAAAATGGCAACCTAAATAGGATCCCCAATCAGAGACAACGATAAACAGCTGTCTCTAATTGGGAACCAATTCAGGCCACCATAGACCTACAATATGCCTAGACTAACAAACACCCCTAGACATACAAAAACCCTAGACAGGACAAACAAGCATACCCACCCTCATCACACCCTGACCTGACCAAAATAAAACAGAAAACATAGATAACTAAGGTCAGGGCGTGACATTAGTATTCAGACCCTTTACTGAGTTCTTTGTTGAAACACCTTTGGCAGTGATTACAGCCTTGAGTCTTCTTGGGTATGACGCTACAAGTTTGGCACACCTATATTTGGGGGGATTCTCCCATTCTTTTCGGCAGATCCTCTCAAACTATGTTTGATCGGGTTCAAGTCCAGGCTCTGACTGGGCCACTCAAGGACATTCAGAGACTGGTCCCGAAGCCACTCCTGAGTTGTCTTGGCTGTGTTCTTATGGTCGTTGTCCTGTTGGAAGGTGAACCATCGCCCCAGTCTGAGGTCCTGAGTGCTCTGCAGCAGGTTTTCATCAAGGATCTCTCTGTACTTTTCTCCGTGCATCTTTCCCTCGATCCTGACTAGTCTCCCAGTCCCTGCCGCTGAAAAACATCCCCACAGGATGATGCTGCCACCACAGTGCTTCACCGTAGGGATGATGCCAGATTTACTCCAGACATGACACTTGGCATCTAGTCCAAGATGGCGTAGCAGTCGGACGTGTGTTTGTCTTGTCCCGTCTTGTCCCGCGTAAATAGTCCTCGTATTTTTTGTATACATTTCGTATATATTTTAATTTCACTTTCCATCTAGGAACTGAATATACATTCCCGCAACCCGCCTCACCCAATGTGGTACGGATCTGCTATTTTTTTATACTTTAGAACCGTAACCCCAATCAGAAGCTAGCCAGATAACTAGCTACTAGCTAGTAGTCAGTTAGCCACTGCTGCGGTCTTCACCCTTAACTCGGACACCAGCCAGCTTCAGCTCGGGCCAATACCTGCCAGTCTGCAGGCGCGATATCAACCCAGAGCATATAGGACTGCTTTTTCTCTACCACATCACCGGATTCCTGACGCAAGCTCTGGACAATTACACCGGATCATCGTCGCTAGCTAGCTGCAACCAAGTGGCTACTACTGGCTAATACCTCTGTCCCGAAACAAGCACCAGTTAGCCTTGAGCTAGCCTCGAGCTAGGCCCATCTGCCGGCTAGCCGAAGAGGTCTGCCAGCGAATTATTGGGCTACAATACCTCTTTTGCCAATTGGACTGGACCCTTTATTGCCGACACGGAGCCCCGCCGATCCATCACGACTGGTCTGCCGACGTAATTGTCCGAGGTGGTTTCAACAGGCTTTTCCATTGCGACGTTTCTGAATACCCATCTGCTAATTATTAGCTGTCTTATCGGCTGCTATCTAAATAAGTATACAGGACAATTTTTTCCTTTTTTTTTCTTGGGTCACTATATCTATTTTGCCAATTGGATCGATCCCCTCTACCACACGGAACCCCACTAATCTACCGACGGAAACGAACGAGGTGACAAAAAAAACAATAAAAAAAAAAAAACAGACCTCCATCCTATGTTATCCTCTACAGAGTACCTAACCCGGATCCGGGAGCACCCCCCACCTCCCCCACACTGATTAGCATCGCTAGCATAGCGTCACAATTAAATAGTAGCATCTAAATATCATTAAATCACAAGTCCAAGACACCCAATGAAAGACACAGATCTTGTGAATAAAACCACCATTTCAGATTTTTTAAATGTTTTACAGGGAAGACAAAATATGTAAATCTATTAGCTAAACACGTTAGCAAAAGACACCATTTTCTTACTCCAACAGTTTCTTACTCCATCAGGTGCTATCACCAATTCGGCTAAACTAAGATATTGATAGCCACAAACCAACAAACAAATTCATAAGATGACAGTCTGATAACATATTTATGGTATAGCATATTTTTTTTTTTTTAAATGTGCATTTTTCAGGTATAAATCACAGTTCTACATTGCAGCTGCAATCTGATATAGTGCTGATGCAGCTAGAACAATTACAGAGACCAACGTTATATAACTAATTACTTGTCTTAAAACATTTCAGAAAAAATACACAGCGTACAGACATTGAAAGCCCAACATCTGGTGAATCCAAACAATATTTCAGATTTTTTAAATGTTTTATAGCGAAAACAAAATGTAGCGCTAAATTAGCATAACCAGGCCAGCCAGAACCAGCTGGACGCGCCCGACCAGTTCACATGCACGACAGATATATGAAATAACATCGTAAATTGGGTCTTACTATTGCTGGTCTTTCATCAGAATGTTGATCAAGGTGTCCTTAGTCCTGATGAGTCGTTCAATCCATTCACAATGGCAACTTCCCCTCTTCATTTAGCCTGGGTACTGGTCGACTGGCACGGTCCCTGTCCAAAGTTAAAAAACTCAAAGAACGGAACACGGCAAAACTCCCGAAAAAATTCTAATAATCTGATTAAACTATATTGAAAAAACATACATTACGGTGATATGGTCACATGTATCAAACAAACTTCGAGACGGAGATAGTTTTCATCCGTAACGTCAGCATAACAAAAGACAATGGCTTCTCTAAAACGCGCATCTCAGAAAACCGGAAGTTGTCGGTCACGCTAAAGAAATAGGTCTTATTTCACGTCAGTACAAGATAAACAAAAAATTTCTCCTCTGACGTCTTCCTGACACCTAGAGGAAGAAGAAGGAAGTGTGTTTCGGGTCATAGGTGGCGTGACCATATATAGGCAGAGCGTTGAAGCGAGCATACACATCTTGCAATCTTCTTCTGGCTCAGGGAAAGTGCTGTGAAATGACCTGTGTTTCACTCAGAGACAAAATTGGAACGGTTTTAGAAACCATAGCTTGTTTTCTATCCAATGGTATATGGTTATATGCATATAGTAACAGCAATAATTGAATAAGAGGCAGTTTAATCTGTAGAGGCAATTATGCTAATGCGAAACAGCACCCCCTGTATTCTCAAGAAGTTATCTTGCTACCGATAGCCAGCTACCCGGCCAGCTGTCTGGATCGCCGTGACCCCAACCAACCTCTACTCACTGGACCCTTATGATCACTCGATTAAGCATGCCTCTTCTTAATGTAAATATGCCTTGTCCATTGCTGTTCTGGTTAGTGTTTATTGGCTTATTTCACTGTAGAGCCTCTAGCCCTGCTCACTATATATCCAACCTCTCAGTTCCACCACCCACATATGCGATGACATCACCTGGTTTCAATGATGTTTCTAGAGACAATATCTCTCTCATCATCACTCATTACCTAGGTTTACCTCCACTGTATTCACATCCTACCATACCTTTGTCTGTACATTATTCCTTGAAGCTATTTTATCGCCCCCAGAAACTTCCTTTTACTCTCTGTTCTAGACGTTCTAAACGACCAATTCTCATAGCTTTTAGCCGTTCCCTTATCCTACTCCTCTTCTGTTCCTCTGGTGATGTAGAGGTGAATTCAGGCCCTGCAGTACCTAGCTCCACTCCTATTCCCCAGGCGCTCTCTTTTGATGACTTCTGTAACCGTAATAGCCTTGGTTTCATGCATGTTAACATTAGAAGCCTACTCCCTAAGTTTGTTTTGTTCACTGCTTTAGCACACTCTGCCAACCCAGATGTTTTAGCCGTGTCTGAATCCTGGCTTAGGAAGACCACCAAAAATTCTGACATTTTCATCCCTAACTACAAAATTTTCAGACAAGATAGAACGGCCAAAGGGGGCGGTGTTGCAATCTACTGCAAGGATTGCCTGCAGAGTTCTGTTTTACTATCCAGGTCTGTTCCGAAACAATTTGAACTTCTACTTTTGAAAATCCACCTCTCTAAAAACAAGTCTCTCACTGTTGCCGCCTGCTATAGACCACCCTCTGCCCCCAGCTGTGCTCTGGACACCATATGTGAACTGATTGCCCCCCATCTATCTTCAGAGCTTGTGCTGCTAGGCGACCTAAATTGGAACATGCTTAACACCCCAGCCATCCTACAATCTAAGCTTGATGCCCTCAATCTCACACAAATTATCAATGAACCTACCAGGTATCACCCCAATTCCGTAAACACGGGTACCCTCATAGACATCATCCTAACCAACTTGCCCTCCAAATACACCTCTGCTGTTTTCAACCAAGATCTCAGCGATCACTGCCTCATTGCCTGTATCCGTAATGGGTCAGCGATCAAACGACCTCCACTCATCACTGTCAAACGCTCCCTGAAACACTTCAGCGAGCAGGCCTTTCTAATCGACCTGGCCGAGGTATCCTGGAAGGATATTGATCTCATCCCGTCAGTAGAGGATGCCTGGATATTTTTTTTAAATGCCTTCCTCACCATCTTGAATAAGCATGCCCCATTCAAGAAATTTAGAACCAGGAACAGATATAGCCCTTGGTTCTCTCCTGACCTGACTGCCCTTAACCAACAGAAAAACATCCTATGGCGTTCTGCATTAGCATCGAACAGCCCCCGTGATATGCAACTTTTCAGGGAAGCTAGAAACCAGTATACACAGGCAGTTAGAAAAGCCAAGGCTAGCTTTTTCAAGCAGAAATTTGCTTCCTGCAACACAAACTCAAAAAAGTTCTGGGACACTGTAAAGTCTATGGAGAATAAGAACACCTCCACCCAGCTTCCAACTGCACTGAAGATAGGAAACACTGTCACCACCGACAAATCCACTATAATTGAGAATTTCAACAAGCATTTTTCTACGGCTGGCCATGCTTTCCACCTGGCTACCCCTACCCCGGTCAACAGCACTGGCCTCCCCTCTGCTACTCGCCCACGCCTTCCCCATTTCTCTTTCTCCCAAATACAGTCAGCTGATGTTCTGAAAGAGCTGCAAAATCTGGACCCTTACAAATCAGCCGGGCTAGATAATCTGGACCCTTTCTTTCTAAAACTATCTGCTGAAATTGTTGCCACCCCTATTACCAGCCTTTTCAACCTCTCTTTCGTGTCGTCTGAGATTCCCAAAGATTGGAAAGCAGCTGCGGTTATCCCCCTCTTCAAAGGGGGGGACACTCTTGAGCCAAACAGCTACAGACCTATATCTATCCTACCCTGCCTTTCTAAGGTCTTCGAAAGCCAAGTCAACAAACAGATTACCGACCATCTCGAATCCCACCATACCTTCTCCGCTATGCAATCTGGTTTCAGAGCTGGTCATGGATGCACCTCAGCCACGCTCAAGGTCATAAACGATATCTTAACCGCTATCGATAGGAAACAGTACTGTGTAGCCATATTCATTGACCTGGCCAAGGCTTTTGACTCTGTCAATCACCACATCCTCATCGGCAGACTCGACAGCCTTGGTTTCTCTAATGATTGCCTCGCCTGGTTCACCAACTACTTCTCTGATCGAGTTCAGTGTGTCAAATCGGAGGGTCTGTTGTCCGGACCTCTGGCAGTCTCTATGGGGGTGCCACAGGGTTCAATTCTTGGACCGACTCTCTTCTCTGTATACATCAATGATGTCGCTCTTGCTGCTGGTGAGTCTCTGATCCACCTCTACGCAGACGACACTATTCTGTATACTTCTGGCCCTTCTTTTGACACTGTGTTAACAACCCTCCAGGCGAGCTTCAATGCCATACAACTCTCCTTCCGTGGACTCCAATTGCTTTTAAATACAAGTAAAACTAAATGCATGCTCTTCAACCGATCGCTGCCTGCACCTGCCCGCCTGTCCAACATCACTACTCTGGACGGCTCTGACTTAGAATATGTGGACAACTACAAATACCTAGGTGTCTGGTTAGACTGTAAACTCTCCTTCCAGACTCACATCAAGCATCTCCAATCAAAAGTTAAATCTAGAATCGGCTTCCTATTCCGCAACAAAGCATCCTTCACTCATGCTGCCAAACATACCCTTGTAAAACTGACCATCCTACCAATCCTCGACTTCGGTGATGTCATTCGGTGGGGTCCAATGTCCAGTAGAGTCTTTAGTTGGGTTCCAGAACGAACTATTTCCCTCTTTGGTTAGCAAGCACAATAGCATTGCGGCGCTACTCTGTCTTTCTTCAAAAAATTCTTCCGTCGTATCACATCTAAAGTCCAGAATAAATTGCAATAATATAATTAAAGTATATTGAAAAAACGTACTTTAGGATGATTTTGTGACATGTATCAAATAATATCGTAGTCAGAGATCATATTCACCGTTATCGACCTTCTTCCAGAAGCCGAGACCAAATTATGCTTCGCGCCCGGAATTTGTTTTTAACTGCGCAGGTCTTACAAGAATGTGTGTTATTCAGTCCATGGACGAGATATTCGACTGCTTTCAATTCTCACTTCCGCATTACAGCCTGATGAAGGCGTGTGACGTGTTTCTACGGTCCTAAGTCTAATGACCTTTTATAGACAAGGTCTTAAAGAGACACATCGCATTTTGGAAATCTCAATTCGGCTGGGAAAATGGCTGTAAAAATATTTCTGTTCGACTTAGAGAAACAATTCAAACCTTTTTAGAAACTATAGACTGTTATCTATCCAACAGTAGTAAATATATGCATATTGTAAAATAAAAAGTTTCTTAGGAGGCCGTTTGAAAATGTGCACATATTTTCCAGTTTTTTCAATATTCAGCTTGCAGCCCAAACAGGTTTAAATGTAGTAACCAAAAAAGTGTTAATAAATCAAAATATATTTCAGATTTTAGATTCTTCAAAGTAGCCCCCTTTGCCTTGATGACAGCTTTGCACACTCTTGGCATTCTCTCAACCAGCTTCACCTGGAATGCTTTTCCAACAGTCTTGAAGGAGTTCCCATACAGCATTTTGTTCCCATACAGTATAACCCTCAATTGGGTTGAGGTCGGGTGATTGTGGAGGCCAAGTCATCTAATGCAGCGCTCCATCACTCTCCTTCTTGTTCAAATAACCCTCAAACATCCTGGAGGTGTGTTGGGTCATTGTCCTGTTAACTCTGGTTTTTCCTTTCCTGTGGCGGTCCTCATGAGAGCCAGTTTCATCATAGCACTTGATGGTTTTTGCAACTGCACCTGAAAGTTCTTGAAATTTTCCGCATTGACTGACCTTCATGTGTTAAAGTAATGATGGACTGTCATTTCTCTTCCCTTGAGCTGTTCTTGCCATAATATGGACTTGGTATTTTACCAAATAGGACTATCTTCAGTATACCACCTCTACTTTACCTTGTCACAACACAACTGATTGGATCAAACGCATTAAGAAGGAAAGAAATTCCACAAATTTACTTTTAACAAGGCTCACCTGTTCATTGAAAAAATGTCAGGTTACTACCTCATTTTTTATTTATTTCCTATTTCACCTTTATTTAACCAGGTAGGCTAGTTGAGAACAAGTTCTCATTTACAACTGCGACCTGGCCAAGGATAAAGCAAAGCAGTGTGAACAGACAACAACACAGAGTTACACATGGAGTAAACAATAAACAAGTCAATAATATGGTAATGATTCCATATGTGATTCCATATGTGATTCCATATGTGTTATTTCATTGTTTTGATGTCTTCACTATTATTATACAATGTAGAAACTAGTAAAAATAAAGAAAAGCCCTTGAATGAGTAGGTTCGTCCAAACTTCTAACTGGTACTGTTACTGAACAATTACTTATCTGATGTTACATTCCTCCTCCATTTACATGCATTCCATGCCCCGTTGAACCAAACCAGCACACTGACAACAAGACTGACTCACTCTCTGAACCAAACCAAACCAGCACACTGACAACACGACTGACTCACTCTCTGAACCAAACCAAACCAGCACACTGAAAACACGACTGACTCACTCTCTGAACCAAACCAAACCAGCACACTGACAACACGACTGACTCACTCTCTGAACCAAACCAAACCAGCACACTGACAACACGACTGACTCACTCTCTGAACCAAACCAAACCAGCACACTGACAACACGACTGACTCACTCTCTGAACCAAACCAAACCAGCACACTGACAACACGACTGACTCACTCTCTGAACCAAACCAAACCAGCACACTGACAACACGACTGACTCACTCTCTGAACCAAACCAAACCAGCACACTGACAACACGACTGACTCACTCTCTGAACCAAACCAAACCAGCACACTGACAACACGACTGACTCACTCTCTGAACCAAACCAAACCAGCACACTGACAACACGACTGACTCACTCTCTGAACCAAACCAAACCAGCACACTGACAACACGACTGACTCACTCTCTGAACCAAACCAAACCAGCACACTGACAACACGACTGACTCATTCTCTGTCATTACCTAACTGCAGTCTTTTAGAAACCAATGAACAGCTAATTGAATAGCTGTCTACAGGTTATTAGAGAGGACATTAAATGAAGCTTCTTTTAGCAGGTCATGGTACAGGGCTATATGCCTCTCAGTTGAAAGAATGGAATGTTGAGTAAATGACTATTTTCTAAATCGATTGGTTATAATGACATATTTCATACAGAACATTGACTCATGAAAAGGATATTGGACAGAATTTGAACAGGGGCCAGAGCATGGCCTGGTAATAAAAGGAGAATAACTCTTAGGACACTATAAGGTGAAATTAAGCCTTCATTATCCCTTGATAATATAATGTACTGTATGCCATTTAGCAGACACTTTTATCCAAAGCAACTTAAAGTCATGTGTGCATACATTCTTGGGGGCAATCAAAGGGTGGCCCACTGCGCCACCTCCCGGGTGGCGCAGTGGTCTAGGGCACTGCATCGCAGTGCTAGCTGCGCCACCAGAGTCTCTGGGTTCGTGCCCAGGCTGGGCTGGGTTCTCGCCCAGGCTCTGTCGCAACCGGCCGCAACCGGGAGGTCTGTGGGGCTACGCACAATTGGCATAGCTCGTCAGGGTTAAGGGGGGTTTGGCGGTAGGGATATCCTTGTCTCAGTATGTAAAATGTAATAAAATGTATGCACTCTACTGTAAGTCGCTCTGGATAAGAGCGTCTGCTAAATGACTAAAATGTAATGTAAATGTAATCAAATCCACATTCCTGGAGTTACAAGGGCCACACAACTGAACCATCCAATTGAGCTAAGGCCTAGAAGGCTATAAAGATGATTCAGAAGCAAATGTCATGCTATAAAGTGTGGCAGGGTGTTTTAACATTCTTGGCTACTGGACTTGAATGAACCAGTCAAACGCGTTCATCAAAGGGGTGCATTTGGACAGGACCAACATCCATCTATTGCTGCAGTGAGCGTGTATGTCTTTGTTTAGAGTCTCTCTCCCATTGCACTCTCTGCGCGTAGAGAGCACTTTCACTTTGGCAGTCACTTGGTGAAGGTTTCTGGACTAGAAGTTACTGAATGTAACAACCATGTCACTAACAAACACAGTCATTGGGTGGGTGTTTCTCACATTTACTTGAATGGCGTGCTGGGAAATATACAAATACGGCTTTACAACCTACAATGTTAACGCACCCCCTCCCTAAAACAAAAAAAGTGTAACAGCATCAACTCTAATAAAGTGTTAATTTAAGTTGGAATTTGCATGCAACATCCATGGTGTTGCTGTGTAGTATCCAGATGTTCTGCAATAACTGTAGCATTTTAAAAGGTCACATTGTCTTCAATCTGTCAAAGCCATACTGTGATCATAGGTACTGTTAGCTTATAATATATTTATGAACTTTGAAAGCTGGATAGATTGTTGTAAAAATGGTGTCACTCTCTCTGTCAATTATCACTATATAATGAATGCAATATGTGGACCTGAAGTGGAATACGTCATAAAGACCTGCCAAGTATTGACAAATGTCACTTAACGTACGAAGACCTGCCTCAAGCCTAATCAGTGTGTGTGTGTGTGTGTCTCTCTGTCTCTCCCTATCTCTCTCTCTCTTTCTCTCTCTCAACCACTCTCTCTCTTTCTCTCTCTCTCTCTCTCTCTCTCTCTCTCTCTCTTTTTCTCTCATCCACTCTCTCCTCCCCCTCTCTCTCTCTCTCTCTCTCTCTCGCTCACTCTTTCTTTCATCCACTCTCTCCTCCCCCCTCTCTCTCTCTTTCTCTCATCCACTCTCTCCTCCCTCTCTCTCTCTCTCTCTCTCTCTCTCTCTCTCTCTTCCACCCCTCTCTCACTCTCTCTCTCCCCCTCTCTCATCCTCTCTCTCCTCCCCCTGCTCTCTCTTCTTCCCTCTCACTCCCTAACTCTCTCTCTCCCCCTCTCTCAATCTCACCCATCTCTCTCTTCCCTCCTCACTCTCTCCTCCCCCTCTTTCTCTCTCCCACTTCTATCACCTTCTCTCTCTCCTCCCCCTCTCTCACTTTTTCCTCCGCTCTCTCTCTTTCTCTTCCCCCCTCTTTCTCTCCCTCTCTCTCTCTTCTCCCCCCTCCCTTTCTCCAGTCTGATGTCAGGGCTAGCAGCTCTGGATGCTAAGTGTTCCAGCAGACTGGGCCTCATCACCGTGTCTTACTACCTGTGGACCACCTTTGTAGCAGTGGTGGTGGGCATCATCATGGTGTCCGTCATCCACCCTGGAGGAGCGGCCCAGAAGGAGGACTCCGAGGACAGCGGCAAGGCCATCATGAGCTCTGCCGACGCCCTGCTTGACCTCATCCGGTAAGATGGCCCACCCGCTCACCACCCATACACAAACCCACCCACCCCCCCATCCACACACACACACACACCACCTACCCACCCACCCACCCACCACCCACTCACAACACAATCACCCTCCACGCACCCGCCCACTCACCACACACCCACCACCCACTCACAACACAATCACCCTCCACGCACCCGCCCACTCACCACACACCCACCACCCACTCACAACACAATCACCCTCCACGCACCCGCCCACTCACCACACACCCACCACCCACTCACAACACAATCACCCTCCACGCACCCGCCCACTCACCACACACCCACCACCCACTCACAACACAATCACCCTCCACGCACCCGCCCACTCACCACCCACCCACCACCCACTCACAACACAATCACCCTCCACGCACCCGCCCACTCACCACCCACCCACCACCCACTCACAACACAATCACCCTCCACGCACCCGCCCACTCACCACCCACCCACCACCCACTCACAACACAATCACCCTCCACGCACCCGCCCACTCACCACCCACCCACCACCCACTCACAACACAATCACCCTCCACGCACCCGCCCACTCACCACCCACACTTTAGCACTTACTCATTCACACATTTTACGTCTGTGTAGACCAATGCACTTCCTTTGGATGTTCGCCTGAAGAAAACGTGTAGAAAGTAAATAGAGTAATTTGTACTGTACTAGCGAGCAATCATGTGCGTGGCCTGAGAATTTGAAATATTTCAGCTAGTATTTTAACCCAGGTCTGCTGCTGAACATGCTCATACAGTACATGTACATAGTATCACCAGCCAACCTTATTAACACTACGGATAGAGACGATGGGCCAGGACCCCACAAGATGATGTTGATTCACTGTACTACATATTCTCACGTTCAGAACTGAACCTAGTGATTGAATCGCAGATGAGATGAATGATATATCTCAACAGCTAGGCTATCTCTGTCTGTGGAATATTAAAGACATGGCACCATATTCCCAAAATAGTGCCCTATGGGCCCTGGTCAAAAGTAGGGCACTATAAACGGAATAGGGTGCCATTTGGCAATCATTATGTCATGGTGTTAGAAAAACAGCATGCACAGCACCAAGACAATTAGTGCTACACTCCCCTATGTATTTATTTGGACAGTGAAGGTAAAACATTTAATTTGGCTCTATACTCCAGCATTTTGGATATGATGTCAAAAACATGACAAAACAGAATGTCACCTTTTATTTGAGGGTATTTTCATGCATATCTGTTTTACTGTTTAGAAATTAAAGCACTTTATGTATCTAGACCCCCAATTTGAAGGCAGTGGTGTAACGAACTTAAGTAAAAATACTTGAAAATACTACTTAAGTAGTTTTTTGGGGTATATGTACTTTACAATTTATATTTTTGACAACTTTTACAATTACTTCACTACATTCCTAAAGAAAACGATGTACTTTTTACTCCATACATTTCCCTGACACCAAAAAGTACTCGTTACATTTTGAATGCTTAGCAGGACAGGAAAGTTGTCTAATTTCCACTCTTATCAAGATAACATACCTGGTCATCCCTACTGTCTCTGATCTGGCAGACTCACTAAACACATGCTTCATTTGTAAATTATGTCTGAGTGTTGGAGTGTGCCCCTAGCTATCCGTAAATAAAAAAAACAAGAAAATGTTGCCGTCTGGTTAGCTTAATATAAGGAATTTGAAATTATTTATACTTTTACTTTTGCAATAACATTTACTTTTGATACTTAAATATATTTAAAACCAAATACTTTTAGACTTTTACTCAAGTAGGATTTTACTGAGTGACTTTCACTTTTACTTGAGTCATTTTCTATTAAAGGTATCTTTACTTTTACTCAAGTATGACAATTGGGTACTTTTTCCACCACTGTTTGAAGGTGTCAAATTCATTTATAGTGCATTACCAATAACAGAGGAAGTTAGCATTTTGGGGGGGTGGTATGATATTTATGCCTCCGTAACTTTCTCACTCAAAAAGGTAAGACGGATACGTATGAAAATACCCTCAAATAAAAGGAGACATTCTGTACTGTCGCCTCACAGTATAAAACATTTGATCTCAAATCCAAAATGCTGGAGTATTAAACATTTTA
Organism: Salvelinus fontinalis; assembly: GCF_029448725.1. NCBI lineage: Eukaryota > Metazoa > Chordata > Actinopteri > Salmoniformes > Salmonidae > Salvelinus > Salvelinus fontinalis. The sequence goes on along the minus strand of NC_074678.1, from coordinate 38,637,034 downwards.
GCTTCACTGTCCAAATAAATACGTAGGGGAGTGTATATCTGAGAGACTAAGTGGCTTTTGGGGTGAACCTTGAGAGAGGAAAAAAGTAGATGACTAGCCTGATGGGTCAGGGTTACAGTACATGGTGTCAGTAGGGAGCAGCTGAGCAGCAGTTGGAGGTACACACTTAAGATAAGTGTTATATTACTTAAGTCTCTGACTCATTATATTACCACACCGCCACACAGCTCAGAAATAGAAATCGGTCTGTTTGGGTCTCCTGCGTTTATTGAGGAGTTTTAATGAGATTTGTCACATCAAATTGTATTTGTCACATGCGGCAAATACAACAGGTAGACCTTACAGTGAAATGCTTACTTACAATCCCTGAACCAAACAATGCAGTTTTAAGAAAAATAAGTGTTGAGAAAGTATTTGCTCAAATTAACTGAAGTAAAAAGTAATTAAAGAGCAACAATAAAATAACAGTAGCAAGGCTATATACAGGGGTACCGGTACAGAGTCAATGTGCGGGGACACAGGTTAGTCGAGGTAAAACAGTGTAAAAATGGGGGGTGGGGGGGTCAATGCAAAAAGCCTGGGTAGTCATTTGATTAGCTGTTCAGGAGTCTTATGGCATGGGGGTAGAAGCTGTTAAGAAGCCTCTTGGACCTAGACTTGGCGCTCCGGTAACGCTTGCCGTGCCGTAGCACAGAGAACAGTCTATGACTAGGGCCTTCCTCTGACACCGCCTGGAATAGAGGTCCTGGATGAAAGTAAGCTTGGCCCCAGTGATGTACTGGGCCGTACGCATTACCCTCTGTAGTGCCTTGCCATCGGAGGCCGAGCAGTTGTCATATCAGGCGGGGATGCAACCAGCCAGGGTGCGCTAGATGGTGCAGCTGTAGACCTTTTTGAGGATCTAAGGACCCATGTCAAATCTTTTCAATCTCCTGAGGAGGAATAGGTTTTGTCGTGCCCTCTTCACGACTGTCTTGGTGTGCTTGGACCATGATAGTTTGTTGATGATGTGGACACCAAGGTCCTTGAAGCTCTCAACCTCCTCCACTGCAGCCCCTTCAATGAGAATGGGGGCGTGCTCGGCCCTCCTTTTTCTGTAGTCCACAATCCTCTCCTTTGTCTTGATCACTTTGAGGGAGAGGTTGTTATCCTGGCACCACACTGTTAGGTCTCTGACCTTTACCCTATCGTTGTCGGTGATCAGGCCTACAATTGTTGTGTCGTCAGCAAACTTAATGATGGTGTTGGAGTGGTGCTTGGCCATGCAGTCATGGTTGAACAGGGAGTACAGGAGGGGACTGAGCACGCACCCTTGAGGGGCCCCCGCATTGATGATCAGTGTGGCAGATCTGTTGTTACCTAGTCTTACCACCTGGTGGCGGCCCGTCGTTTAATCCCAGTGTCCTTAGCTTAGTGATGCGCTTTAAAGGCACAATGGTGTTGAACGCTGAGCTGTACTAAGTGAACAGCATTCTCACGTAGGTGTTCCTTTTGTCAAGGTGGAAAAGGGCAGTGTGGAGTGCAATAGAGATTGCATCATCTGTGGATCTGTTGGGGTAGTATACAAATTGGAGTGGGTCTAGGGTTTCCGGGTTGATGGTGTTGATGTGACCCATGACCAGCCTTTCAAAGCACTTCATAGCTACAGACGTGACTGCTACGGGTCGGTAGCCATTTAGGCAGGTTACCTTGGTGTTCTTGGGCACAGGGACTATGGTGGTCTGCTTGAAACATGTTGGTATTACAGACTCGGTCAGGGAGAGGTTGAAAATGTCAGTGAAGTAATTTGCCAGTTTGTCAGCGCATGCTCAGAGTACGCGTCCTGGTAATCCGTCTGGCCCTGCGGCCTTATGAATGTTGACCGCTCTCCATCGTCAATGGAGGGCGTGATCACACAGTTGTCCGGAACAGCTGGGGCTCTCATGCATGCTTCAGTGTTGCTTGCCTCGTAGCAAGCATAGAAGTAATTTAGCTCATCTGGTAGGCGCGTTTCACTGGGCAGCTCACATCTGTGATTCCCTTTGTAGTCCACAATAGTTTGCAATCCCTGCCACATCCAACTAGCGTTTTAACCAGTGTTCTACGATTCGATCTTAGTCCTGTATTGATGCTTTGCCTGTTTGATGGTTTGTCGGAGGGCATAGCAGGATTTCTTATAACCGTCCGGGTTAGAGTCCCGCTTTTTGAAAGCCGCAGCTATACCGTTTAGCTCAGTGCAGAAGTTGCCTGTAATTCATGGCTTCTGGTTAGGGTATGTACGTATGGTCACTGTAGGGACGACGTCATCAATGCACTTATTGTTGAAGCCAGTGACTGATGTGGTGTACTCCTCAATGCAATCGGGAAGAATCCCGGAACATATTTCAGTCGGTGCTAGCAAAACAGTCCTGTAGCTTAGCATCTATGTCATCTCACCACTTCCGTATTGAGCGAGTCACTGGTACTTCCTGCTTTAGTGTTTGCTTGTAAACAGGAATCAGGAGGATAGAGTTATGGTCAGATTTGCCCATTTTTTAAAAATATTTTTATTTATTTCACCTTTATTTCACCAGGTAGGCTAGTTGAGAACAAGTTCTCATTTACAACTGCGACCTGGCCAAGATAAAGCAAAGCAGTGCGACACAAACAACAACACAGAGTTACACATGGAATAAACAAATATACAGTCAATAACACAATAGAAAAAGTCTATATACAGTGTGTGCAAATGAAGTAAGATAAGTGAGGTAAGGCAATAAATAGGCCATAGTGGCAAAATAATTACAATTTAGCAACTAAACACTGGAGTGATAGATGTGCAGAAGATGAATGTGCAAATAGAGATACTGGGGAGCAAAGGAGAAAAAAAAATGAGGTAGTTGATTGGGCTATTTACAGATGGGCTATGTACAGGTGCAGTGATCTGTCAGCTGCTCTGACAGCTGGTGCTTAAAGCTAGTGAGGGAGATATGAGCCTCCAGCTTCAGTGATTTTTGCAGTTCGTTCCAGTCAGTGGCAGCAGAGAACTGGAATGAAAGGCAGCCAAAGGAGGAATTGGCTTTGGGGGTGACCAGTGAAATATGCCTGCTGGAACGCGTGCTGCGGGTGGGTGCTGCAATGGTGACCAGTGAGCTGAGATAAGGTGGGGCTTTTTTAGCAAAGAATTATGGATGACCTGGAGCCAGTGGGTTTGGCGACGAATATGAAGCAAGGGCCAGCCAACGAGAGCATACATGTCACAGTGGTGGGTAGTATATGGGGCTTTGGTAACAAAATGGATGGCACTGTGATAGACTGCATCCAATTTGCTGAGTAGAGTGTTGGAGGCTATTTTGTAAATGATATCGCCGAAGTCAAGGATCAGTAGGATAGTCAGTTTTACAAGGGTATGTTTGGCAGCATGAGTGAAGGATGTTTTGTTACAAAATAGAAAGCTGATTCTAGATTTAATTTTGGATTGGAGATGCTTAATGTGAGTCTGGAAGGAGAGTTTACAGTCTAACCAGACACCTAGGTATTTGTAGATGTCCACATATTCTAAGTCAGAACCGTCCAGAGTAGTGATGCTGGACGGGCGGGCAGGTGCTGGTAGCAAACGGTTGAAGAGCAGGCATTTAGTTTCACTTGCATTTAAGAGCAGTTGGAGGCCACGGAAGGAGAGTTGTATGGCATTGCAGCTTGTCTGGAGGTTAGTTAACACAGTGTCCAAAGAAGGGCCAGAAGTATACAGAATGGTGTCGTCTGCGTAGAGGTGGATCAGAGAATCACCAGCAGCAAGAGCGACGTCATTGCTGTATACTGAGAAAAGAGTCAGCCCGAGAATTCAACCCTGTGGCACCCCCATAGAGACTGCCAGAGGTCCGGACAACAGGCCCTCCGATTTGACACACTGAACTCTGTCTGAGAAGTAGTTGGTGAACCAGGCGAGCCAGTGATTTGAGAAACCAAGGCTGTTGAGTCTGCCGATAAGAATGTGGTGATTGACAGAGTCGAAAGCCTTGACCAGGTCTATGAATACAGCTGCACAGTATTGTCACTTATCGATGGAGGTTATGATATCGTTTAGAACCTTGAGCGCGGCTGAGGTGCACCCATGACCAGCTCGGAAACCAGATTGCATAGGGGAGAAGGTGTAGTGGGATTTGAAATGGTCGGTGATCTGTTTGTTAACTCGGCTTTCGAAGACCTTGGAAAGGCAGGGTAGGATAGATATAGGTCTGTAGCAGTTTGTGTCTAGAGTGTCTCCGCCTTTGAAGAGGGGGATGACTGCGGCAGCTTTCCAATCATTGGGGATCTCAGACGATACGAAAGAGAGGTTGAACAGGTTAGTAATACGGGTTGCAACAATGACAGCTGATAATTTTAGAAGAGAGGGTCCAGATTGTCTAGGCCTGTTGATTTGTAGGGGTCCAGATTTTACAGCTCTTTCAGAACATCAGCTATCTGGATTTGGGTGAAGGAGATATGGGGGAGGCTTGGGCAAGTTGCTGTGAGGGGTGCAGGGCTGTTGACCAGGTGGTAAGCATGGCCAGCCGTAGAAAAATGCTTATTGAAATTCTCAATTATCGTTGATTTATCGGTGATGACAGGGTTTCCTAGCCTCAGTGCAGTGGGCAGCTGGGAGGAGGTGCTCTTATTCTCCATGGACTTTCCAGTGTACCACAACCTTTTGTGCTGCAGAATGCAAATTTCTGTTTGAAAAAGCAAGCCTTTGCTTTCCTAACTGCCTGTGTATATTGGTTCCTAACTTCCCTGAAAGTTGCATATCGCGGGGGCTTTTCGATGCTAATGCAGTATGCCACAGGATGTTTTTGTGCTGGTCAAGGGCAGTCAGGTCTGGAGTTGTCCTACATTTTTTGAATGGGGCACGCTTATTTAAGATGGTGAGGAAAGCACTTTTAAAGAATAACCAGGCATCTTCTACTGACGGAATGAGGTCAATATCCTTCCAGGATACCCGGGCCAGGTCGATTAGAAAGGCCTGCTCGCTGAAGTGTTTTAGGGAGCGTTTGACAGTGATGAGGTATGGTCGTTTGACCGAAGACCCATTAAGGACGCAAGCAATGAGGCAGTTATCGCTGAAATCCTGGTTGAAGACAGCAGAGGTGTATTTGGAGGGCAGGTTGGTTAGGATAATATCTATAAGGGTGCCTGTGTTTATGGATTTGGAGTTGTACCTGGTGGGTTCATTGATAATTTGTGTGAGATTGAGAGCATCAAGCTTAGATTGTAGGATGGCCGGGGTGTTAAGCATGTCACAGTTTAGGTCACCTAACAGCACGAGCTCTGTAGATAGATAGGGGGCAATCAATTCACATATGGTGTCCAGGGCACAGCTGGGGGCAGAAGGTGGTCAATAGCAAGCGGCAACGGTGAGAGACTTGTTTCTGGAAAGGTGGATTTTTAAAAGTAGAAGCTCAAATTGTTTGGGCACAGACCTGGATAGTAAGACAGAACTCGGCAGGCTATCTCTGCAGTAAATTGAAACTCCGCACCCTTTGGCAGTTCTATCTTGTCGGAAAATGTTATAGTTAGGGATGGATATTTCCGGGTTTTTGGTGGCCTTCCTAAGCCAGGATTCAGACACGGCTAGGAGGGCGAGGGGGAGCTTTGTGGAGGGCGAGGGAGAGCTTTGTACCCATCTCTGTGTGTGGAGTAGAGGTGGTCTAGAGGGTTTTTCCTCTGGTTGCACATGTAACATGCTGGTAGAAATGAGGTAAAACACATTTAAGTTTCCCTGCATTAAAGTCGCCGCCCACTAGGAGCACCGCCTCTTGATGAGAATTTTCTCATTTGCTTTAGTCCTCATACAGCTTGTTGAGTGTGGTCTTAGTGCCAGCATCGGTTTGTGGTGGTAAATAGACAGCTATGAAAAATATACATGAAAACTCTCTTGGTAAATAGTGTGGTCTACAGCTTATCATGGGATACTCTACCTCAGGCAAGCAAAACCTTGAGACTCCCTTAATATTAGATTTTATGCACCAGCTGTTGTTTACAAATACACACAGACCGCCACCCCTTGTCTTACCGAGGCAGCTGTTCTATCTTGCCGATGCATGGAAAACCCAGACAGCTGTATGTTATCCATGTCGTCGTTCAGCCACTACTCGGTGAAACATAAGATATTACAGTTTTTAATGTCCCGTTGGTAGGATAGTCTCATCCAGTTTATTATCCAATGATTGCACGTTGGCTAATAGGACTGATGGTAGAGGCGGATTATCCACTCGCCGTCGGATCCTTACAAGGCACCCCGACCTACATCCCCAATATCTCAGTCTCTTCGTCATGCGAATGACAGGGATTTGGGGCTTGTCCAGTGTCTGAAGTAAATCCTTCGCGTCCGACACATAAGACAGGGATGTTGTTGTCACGTTCTGACCATAGTTCTTTTGTATTTTCTTTGTTTTAGTGTGGTCAGGGCGTGAGTTGGGTGGGTTATCTATGTTTTGTGTTTCTATGTTGGGTTTGTCGTTTGGCCTGATATGGTTCTCAATCAGAGGCAGGTGTTTGTCATTGTCTCTGATTGGGAACCATATTTAGGTAGCCTGTTTTGTCTTTTTGGTTTGTGGGTGTTTGTCTTCCGTGTCAGTGTTTGTCGCCTCACGGTACTGTTTCGTTTGTTCATCGTTTATTGCTTTGTTCCAGTGTTCAGTTTTGGTTTATTAAACAACATCATGAACACTTACCACGCTGCGCTTTGGTCCGATCCTTCTACCACCCCGAACGATCTTTACAGTTGTTGACCTGCAGATGTAGGATCTTAATTTGAGCCATTTTGCTACAGTAGTAATATAATCCTGAGGTAACAGGATATGTGAATTATTATGTCGATGATACTTTCATAAGAGAAAATCACATTTCAAAGTGGAATTTATACACTTCAGAAGCCTTTTTAAACGTCAAATACACTACAAGTTTGAAATGTCCTGCACATAGCCGCCTGAAGTAGTTTGGGGGTGGGGGTGCTGTTATTTCTTTCTTCAAAGGGGGAATAGTATTTCCCTGCGCTGCAGACTGCTATATGGGTCCGCTAATACAATACTATTAAAGGCCCAGTGCACGCACACCTTTTGTGAAACTTTTTTTTTTAAATATCTCTATATATTGTAAATACATATTTATTTATTTTATTCCGATTTTTCAGGGGGTGCTGCAGCACTCTCAGCACCCCTACTTCTCATGGCTATGGTCGTGCATTGCAGCAAAGTTGTGTTGCAACAGGTGATAAAATGAAGATCCTACATCTGTAATGTTCACATATACTGTAGCGGCCACATAGTGTCCAGTACTGTCCACTTAATGTTAATCCCAACAGCTGTCTGTCCCACACTGAATAGAGCAGCTACATTACATGTCATGGTAAACATCTCTTTGAAGTATGGGAATGATTCACTTTCATAACATCTCCCTGTTAGTGGCACCTCACATTTGTCACTTTCAGAATCCTGGCGTGGAAGACGTAGGCTTTTCAAATGGACCTCCTTTAGCCCCTGTGTTTGCTATTGTTTGCCTTTGTATGTGTGCTTTATGTGAGCGCCATCATGTCTGAACATTCCATCTGACTGATTGGAAGCTGCAGAAAGAGTGTACACATTCATGTGTGTTTTAGTGTTTGAGCTGAGAGGGCTGAGAGGTCCCAGGTACACTGTCTGACTGTTTGGACAGGCAGTCACCCATACACACACACACACACACACACAGACATGCACGCACACACACACATGCACACAGACTCTCTATCTCTCTCACAAACACACACACACACACACACACACACACACACACACACACACACACACACACACACACACACACACACACACACACACACACATAGACATGCATGCACACACACAGACATGCACGCACACTCTCTATCTCTCTCTTTCTCTCACACACACACAGACATGCACGCATACTCTCTATCTCTCTCTCTCTCTTTCTCTCTCTCTCTCTCTCACACACACACACACACACACACACACACACACACACATAGACATGCATGCACACACACAGACATGCACGCACACTCTCTATCTCTCTCTTTCTCTCACACACACACAGACATGCACGCATACTCTCTATCTCTCTCTCTCTCTTTCTCTCTCTCTCTCACACACACACACACACACACACACACACACACACACACACACACACACACACACACACACGAGTGGAGCTGAAAGATACAGTATGAATCATGGACATTGTATTCACACTAAAGCAACTGGAGCCTCTGTCCCATTTTTGTGTCCTTCTGGGCTTTTGACAGGAAAATGAACAAATATTTGAATGGTATTTCATTGTGATATTTGTATTCTCTCTCTGTCTCTGTTTGTGAAGTTTCCAGAAAGTTGATCTGTTGCCCTGCTCAGTGAGAAGTTAGAATTACTTACCCAACGGGAACAGACGTCATTTCAACATCTAGTTTTAATTTACATGTGGTTGAGTTATCAACTAACGTGAATTCAACATGAAATCAACAAAAAATGTTACCATGTCATGTTAAAATACTAAATTCCCTTATGTTAATTATTTTTTGCAAATCCAATGAGTTTTAATTTTTTTCTTGAAATTACGTGGATTTAACCAGGTTTTGGCCGGTGGGTAGTTAACAGAAAGTTAAGATAGTTTGTAGGCAAGAGACTATTTTATGTCAACATAATAAAATAATGGTATGTTTTAATGATATCAGTTCGACCACTTCAACTATTTCAATGAAAACGTCATTGTTAAGACAGACACAACAACAAAAGCTGAGGAAAGCTAAATGTTCTTTACAATAATTCAAAGGGTCAACAATTTTTAACTGAACATCCTGACTTTCAATGACATAACAAAATATTATCTGAAAACTTTCTTCAGAGTTTCCTTTCACAATGCAGTACATTTTATTTTGATAGAAACATTTATATAACCACAAGGTTATACCGTAGGCTTTTTGTTCATCCAACACAACAGAGCAGGAGCTGTACAGAAGATGAAGGCCTATTGTTCCTACTCAGAAGAAACTACAGTACATGTGTTGGATGTTGACCCTTCCCCATTTGGTTTTTTAAGTAATGGCTGTGCTGTAGATAATCACAAATAAAACAGTTCCTGGAGTTCATGTAATGTAATTGTATGACAATTCTTATGGCTGTTTTTCACACAGCAAAGTCTGGCTTCTGTGAAAAGTGCATGAGGTTTTAAAGAGTCACATGTATGGACAAAATAAATCTTTACAAAAATAACTGTGCAATATCATGTAGTTTTGCGATTGACATTGAACAGATAAAACAAAATGACTTACTAGAGTTTGTTATATATTTTTATATGTATACAGTACCAGTCATAAGTTTGGACACGCCTACTCATTCGAGGGTTTTTCTTTATTTTCACTATTTTCTACATTGTAGAATAATAATGAAGACATCCAAACTGTGAAATAACACATATGGAATGATGTAGTAACCAAGAAAGTGTTAAACAAATTTAAATATATTTTATATTTGAGATTCTTCAAAGTAGCCACCCTTTGCCTTGATTACAGCTTTGCACACTCTTGGCATTCTCTCAACCAGCTTCATGAGGTAGTCACCTGGAATGCATTTCAATTAACAGGTGTGCCTTGTTAGAAGTTAATTTGTGGATTTTTCTGAGCCGACCATTTGTGTTGTGACAAGGTAGGGGTGGTATACAGAAGACAGCCCTATCTGGTAAAAGACCAAGTCCATATTATGGCAAGAACAGCTCAAATAAGCAAAGAGAAATGACAGTCCATCATTACTTTAAGACATAAAGGTCAGTCAATGCGGAAAATTTCAAGAACTTTGAACGTTTCTTCAAGTGCAGTCGCAAAAACTATCAAGCGCTATGATGAAACTGGCTCTCATGAGGACCGCCACAGGAAAGGAAGACCCAGAGTTACCTCTGCTGCAGAGGATAAGTTCATTAGAGTTACCAGCCTCAGAAATTGCAGCCCAAATAAATGCTTCACGGAGTTCAAGTAACAGACACATCTCAACATCAACTGTTCAGAGACTGTGTGAATCAGGCCTTCATGTTCGAAATGTTGCAAAGAAACCACTACTAAAGGACAACAATAATAAGAAGAGACTTGCTTGGGCCAAGAAGCACGAGCAATGGACATTAGACCGGTGGTAATCTGTCCTTTGGTCTGATGAGTCCAAATTTGAGATTTTCAGTTCCAACAGCCGTGTTTTTGTGAGACGCAGAGTAGGTGAACGGATGATCTTAGCATGTGTGGTTCCCACCGTGAAGCGTGAAGGAGGAAGTGTGATGAATTGGGGTGTGTTTTGCTGGTGACACTGTCTGTGATTTATTTCGAATTCAAGAAACACGTAACCAGCATTGCTACAACAGCATTCTGAAGTGATACGCCATCCCAGTGTGTGTATTGTTGTGAATTGTTAGATACTACTGAACTGTTGGAGCTAGGAACATACGCATTTCGCTACACCCGCAATAACGTCTTCTAAGTATGTGTATGTGACCAGTAACATTTGATTTGATTTGATTTCTCTAAATAGTAAAAAATAATAAAAATAAAGAAACCCTTGAATGAGAAGGTGTGTCCAAACTTTTGACTGGTACTGTATATTTTTGTTCTCTTTCCCTTCCAGCAACATGTTTCCAGCCAACTTAGTTCAAGCCACATTTCAACAGGTGAGCCCCTTTAAATCATACGCTTCCTGTAGGACTTCACGCTCCATGTGTTCCAGTTGGATTCAGATCTCAGTGTTTTGATTATTTGACCTCTATTGAGTTCAAGATTCTTTCTCTGTCTTCTAAATAAGGAAGTAAACCATGAATAATCTTTAATCGTCCCTGTTCTCTGCTCTACTTCATATGAACAGTACCGGACGAGAAGTGTTCCCATTATGAAAACGCCGAAGGCCACAGTGAGTCAGAGCCTATCGGAGTCCACCACACGGCGAGCACTCATATACGGTATCCAGGACGACAACGGAACAGAGCTCCAGAACTTCTCCTTGGACCTGACTCCTCCCCCAGACGTATACTTCAAAACATTACCGGGAACCAGTGACGGAATGAACGTCCTTGGAATCGTCATCTTCTCAGCCACTATGGGTAATCAACAAACACACATTATTTTACATTTAATTCATTGTTTTTCATCCATACTGGTCCGCCATGGGAATCAAACCCACAACCCTGGCATTATAAGCGCCATGCTCTACCAACTGAGCCACTCTGTCTTCATCACTATTACTTGTGACATTTCCTGAAATCTTTTGCTTACATTACGTTGTTGTTTTTGTATTTGACCAAGTTCAGATGTCAAGCAAGGCCTAAATCACTGTCAGGAGAAATTAACACTTTTCTCAGTTGATGTCTAGTGATGTGTACTATGTAAGCAGCGTCCTGTCCTGCATCACTGACATGCTGTTTATTTCGACAGGTATAATGCTGGGCAGGATGGGGCCTAACGGCAGCGCCTTGGTCAACTTCTGCCAGAGCCTGAACGAGGCTGTCCTGAAGATCGTTGCTATCGTCATCTGGTAAAGATTTGACTACACTATACAGCAACTAGGACATGTAGTTTTTCCAGACCATATGAAGTGATCCTTATCAGGAAAAACTCCAGGTCCTAACCGTAACACATAGATGTGGAGACAGCACAGACATTTCTACCTGCATTCATCACAAACAGCCCATCACCCTAGGGTTGCATCTGAAATGGCAACCTATTTCTCTACGTAGTGCGCTACTGCCAAAATGAGTGCAGTAAATATGGAATAGTGTCCACGGAATAGTGTCTAGGATCCTTGTTACAAATTCTGTATGGCTGTGTGTATGACCTCTGACCCTGCTCCTCCTTTCCTGACTAGGTACTTCCCATTCGGCATTGTGTTCCTGGTGGCCGGTAAGATCCTGGAGATGAGCGATCCGTCGGCCATGGGTAAGAAGCTGGGTTTCTACGCTGTCACGGTGGTCTTCGGTCTGATCCTCCACGGGCTCTTCATCCTCCCGGCCATGTACTTCTTCATCACCAAGAAGAGCCCCATCGTCTACATCAGGGGCATCCTGCAGGCCCTGCTCATCGCCCTGGCAACATCCTCTAGGTAAACAACAACTCTAACCCGAACATTAACACTAGCCTTGACCCTTAACCCATCATGCGCATCAGTGGAATCCTGCAAGCCCTGCATACCGCCCTGGAAACCTCATCCAGGTAAATAACAACAACAAACCTACTCTGATCCTAGACCTAACCTTAGCCCTTACCCTAACCCGTTGTCTACATCTGAGGCATCCTGCAGGCGCTTCTCATCGCCCTGGCATCATCCTCCAGGTAAGGCACATTGCTGGGGCAACAGCCTCCTCATGAACATGTAACAGATGGGCATCTATAACCTCACTCCTCAGCCTGAAATGTCTCCAGCTTTTTGGTGGTGTGACTGGCTAAGACTGTTTCAGGATGGTCATTGTGTGTGTTTGGGAGACAGAGGTCCTGGGTTCTAGTCTTGGTGTGAGTAGGAGAAAGTGGTACTGCTAAGCAACACATTGACATCAGACTCAGGGCATGTGCGGTGTAAAAAAGCCAACTTAACTAATTGCTTAATCAGTGTTATTTTGTGAGTTGAGTGGACTTCAAAAATACAAGAATTTTAGCTTAATATATGTTAGTTTGTTTACTCAACAAACTCTGCTCGAAGTGAGTTGAATTTGAAGAAGCATGACAAAAAAATGACAAATCCACGTTTGCTCAAAACCACTGAAAACCATGCCCATCATTACCATATTTCCAGGCATGCTCTATACCAGGTTGATTTTCAGAATTGTTTGTTTTAATACCTGTGTTTTCACATGTACATTGATTGGTTGATTAATCTTACGCTACACAAACATAAATAATAAGCATTTTTCTAAATGAATACAATCTGTTAGTTTTTTTTATTTTTTATCCCCTTTTCTCCCCAATTTTCGTGGTATCCAATCGCTAGTAATTACTATCTTGTCTCATCGCTACAACTCCCATACGGGCTCGGGAGAGACGAAGGTCGAAAGCCATGCGTCCTCCGAAGCACAACCCAACCAAGCCTCACTGCTTCTTTAACACAGCGCGCCTCCAACCCGGAAGCCAGCCGCACCAATGTGTCAGAGGAAACACCGTGCACCTGGCCCCCTTGGTTAGCGCGTACTGCGCCCGGCCCGCCACAGGAGTCGCTGGAGCGCGATGAGACAAGGATATCCCTACCGGCCAAACCCTCCCTAACCCGGACGACGCTAGCCCAATTGTGCGTAGCCCCACGGACCTCCCGGTCGCGGCCGGCTACGACAGAGCCTGGGCGCGAACCCAGAGACTCTGGTGGCGCAGTTAGCACTGCGATGCAGTGCCCTCGACCACTGTGCCACCCGGGAGGCCCTACAATCTGTTAGTTATTGGACTTATTGCACCCATTACTGATATGGCAGTTCCAGTTTATTTGATTTGGGTAGTCTCTATAAGTGATCTTCCCTACCCCGGCAATCATTCTCAATGCAGTTTGCGGGTGATTAAAAAGTTCAAATTGTTGGATATCCTCACTCAATAGGAATTACACATCACTTTGTGACTTGCAGGCTTGATGTGGCATGTAAACCAGGAGCTTCAGACCCCTTTGTTAGGGTGAAAGTAGGTCCTCAAAGAAAGGCCTTATTACTGTATGTCACACCCTGGCCATCGAGAGGCTTTTATTCTCTATTTTGGTTAGGCCAGGGTGTGACTAGGGTGAGCATTCTAGTTTCTTGATTTCTATGTTTTCTATTTCTTTGTGTTTGGCCGGGTGTGGTTCTCAATCAGAGGCAGCTGTCTATCGTTGTCTCTGATTGAGAACCATACAGCATTCTCTGTACTAGGGTTAAATCTGTTTAATCTTCGTTGAGAGAGACTTTTTGGGTTTTATTTGATGTTCTTGATTTAAGCTGCTGTGGTAAAACCTAAAATATTGTATTGCAATGCATTGCAAGCCCTTTTTTCCACCTGTCTTTGTGGGAAGTTGACTTTGTTTAGGGCACAGAGACTTTAGGTTCACGGTTTGATTTTGTAGTGTTTATTGTTTTGTTCGGCGTCATTTTTATAAATAAAAGGGAAATGTACGTTCACCACGCTGCACCTTGTTCCAGTTCCTTCAACAGCCGTGACACTGTATGTAATATATTGTCATAAATAGTTTTTTTAAGATAACATATTCACTTTGAGACTTACTTGGTGAAGGCTAGAGGACTGAATACAACATGTATGTTTCACTAACAAATGCAGTCATGGGTGGTAAGTAACTACAATTTACTTGAAAGGCACACTGGTAAATATGCAAAAAAAGGTAGAATAAATTCTCAATTTGGATTGGTCACTGAGTGTATAAAACATTAAGGACACCTGCTCTTTCCATGACATAGACTGACCAGGTGAAAGCTATGATCCCTTATTGATGTCACTTGTTAAATCCACTTCAATTAGTGTAGAAGGGCCTCCCGGGTGGCGCAGTGGTCTAGGGCACTGCATCGCAGTGCTAACTGCGCCACCAGAGTCTCTGGGTTCGCGCCCAGGCTCTGTCGCAGCCGGCCGCGACCGGGAGGTCCGTGGGGCGACGGACAATTGGCATAGCGTCGTCCGGGGTAGGGAGGGTTTGGCCGGTAGGGATATCCTTGTCTCATCGGGGATGTTCCAGCGACTCCTGTGGCGGGCCGGGCGCAGTGCGCGCCAGCCAAGGGGCGCCAGCCAAGGGGGCCAGGTACACGGTGTTTCCTCCGACACATTGGTGCGGCTGGCTTCCGGGTTGGAGGCGCGCTGAGGGAAAGAGGAAGTACGGCTGGTTGGGTTGTGCTTCGGAGGACGCATGGCTTTCGACCTTCGTCTCTCCCGATCCCGTACGGGAGTTGTAGCGATGAGACAAGGTAGTAATTACTAGCGATTGGATACCACGAGAATTGGGGAGAAAATGGGATAAAAAATAAAATAAATAAATAAAAAATAGTGTAGAAGAAGGGGAGGACACAGGTTCGAGAAGGATTGTTCAGCCTTGAGACATTTGAGACGTGGATTGTGTGCTATTTAGAGGGTGAATGGGCAAGATAAAAGATTTAGGTGCCTTTTTATGTTTTTATTTAACTAGGTAAGTCAGTTAAGAACAAATTCTTATTTACAATGACGGTTGGATGGGATAGAGCCTGGATTAGTGACGCCTCTTGCACTGAGATGCAGTACCTTAGATCGCTGCGCCACTCGGGAGCCCCCTTTGAACAGGGAATGGTAGTAGGTGTCAGATACACCGGTTGGTGTCGAGAACTGCAAAGCTGCTGGGTTTTTCATGCTCAACAGTTTCCAGTATGTAACATGAATGGTCCACCACCCAAAGGACATCCAACCAACTTGACAAAACTGTGGGAAGCATTGGAGTCAACACAGCATCCCTGTGGAACGCTTTCGACACCTTGTAGAGTCCATGCCCCGACTAATTGAGGCTATTCTTAGGGCAAAAGAGGGGGATGCAACTCAATATTAGGAAGGTGTTCTTAATGTTTTGTACACTCAGTGTATGTTCACTCAACCTAACATTCAACTTGAGAATGTATGTTTGTTCAGCTATATAGTCCCAAATGTTGAGTAAACTCACAATCCTATTCCAGCTGGTTGCCTTACAATTGTAAGTTGAATCACCATCTTTTTTTTCTCCCAGTGTATGCACTAGAGCTTCCTTTTATGTCACAAAAGGGGTGGGTTTCTGTAGTGTGTTTGACGTAAGAAAGGCTTAAAAACATATGTAAGAAAGGCACCAAACCGGAACAATAGTCAAGTACAGTACCCATTGCCGTGTTAACATTTCATTGGCACATAATGATAACCTAGCAACAGCCTTCAAATATGCCCTTCTTTAAAAATAAAGAGCCTGCTAATCAAAGCATGGTAAAACATGACAATGAGGTAAAAGGCCTTGGAGCATTCATGAATAGGCTAGAGGCTATAATGTGTTTAACTCCAAGGTTAAGATCCTATTCATGTAATTAATTACACACATACCACACCCACCATCCCAGATATTTCAGATGCCACACATTGTATGTTTCCAGAGTTGTGTCAGACTGGGAGGAAGGAGAGAGCAGGGAGAAGACAGGAGTGAGGAGGAGGGAGGAGGGAGGGAGGAGAGAGGAGGAAGGTGAGAGGAGGGAAGAGGGAGGTGAGAGGAGGGAGGTAAAAGGAGGGAGAAGAGGGAGGTGGGAGGGGAGACGGGGGAGGGGAGAAGGAGGTGAGAGAACGGAAGTGAGAGGGAGGGGAGAGGAGGGAGGGGAAAAGAGGGGGGTGAAAGGAGGTATTTGGTATTTTATTAGGATGAAACATGACATAATACAGAACATTAATAGACAAGAACAGCTCAAGGACATTTAAAAACAGCACACATAGCCTCCATATCAATACATACACACAAAATATCTAGGTTAAATAGGGGAGAGGCATTGTGCCGTGAGGTGTTGCTTTATCTGTTTTTGAAACCAGGTTTGCTGTTCATTCGAGCAATATGAGATGCGAGTTTCATGTAATAATGGCTCTATATAGTACTGCATGCTTTCTTGAATTTGTTCTGGACCTGGGGACTGTGAAAAGACCCCATGGTGGCATGTCTGGTATGGTAGGGGTGTGTGTCAGATCTGTGTGTAAGTTGACTAGGCAAACAATTTCAACACTTTAATGTTTATTATAAAAAGAAGTTATGCGGTCACTAAACTAGAGCCAGCAGGACTTGCTTTTTGGAGTGTGGTGTCGAAAAAGAAGAGTATCTCTTTATTAAGGATAGGTAGAAGGGGTGAGAGGTGAGTGTTGGAGGAAACGGGAGCTCTCTCTCTGTGTGTGTGTGTGTGTGTGTGTGTGTGTGTGTGTGTGTGTGTGTGTGTGTGTGTGTGTGTGTGTGAATATACTTGTGGGGACCAGAATTCCCCACAAGAATAGTAAACCAACAAACACTTGACCAATTGGGGACATTTTGTTGGTCCACACAAGGTCAAATGCTATTTCTAGGGGGATTATGGATAGTGGGTTAGTTTTTTTACCTTTATTTAACTAGGCAAGTCAGTTAAGAACAAATTCTTATTTTCAATGATGGCCTAAGAACAGTGGGTTAACTGCCTTGTTCAGGGGCAGAACAACAGATTTTTACCTTGTCAGCTCAGGGATTCAATCTTGCAACCGTTCAGTTACTAGTCCAACACTCTAACCACTAGGCAACCTGCCGAGGGTTAAGGTTAGGGTTAGGTTTAAGAAGCTTTCTGTTTATGCTGGTATCAAACCATGGGTTGCACGGGCCTATTTCAACTTTCTGCCCTGTTTCTATATATAAATACATTATTTTTAATTGAACTTCCTCCTCGTGTCGGTGGCCCCTCTGGATCTCTTAATTAGGCCCTCACTAACTCCCACCGTCAATGCTCTTTACCATTCATAACAAGTGGAGCCAAGGTCTTAAGTTTTGCTATCCAACTGGATACAGCTGCTCTTCTATGGCTTATGGTCCAGGAGGCTTTCATCTCCAGACTGGTGATGCAGAGGGAGGTTGTAGGGTGGTTTTGAAAGTGTTTTACCAGGTGTGTTTGTAATATGTTATTTTTTTCAATTGTGTAGTGGTGCTGTTTGAGGCATGTCAAGACTGTGGGACTGGTTTCTCCTATAGAAATGTTGTGGCATAATGTGCATGTTATGGCATAGACAATGTTGGTGCTCTGAATGGTCATGAGTTGTGGGACAGAACTGGAGGATTGTGCATGTAGATTTTGAATGAGTGGGAGTTGTCTATAGTACTGTTGTTCAGTAGGTAGTGTAGGAGTGGGTTTATTGGAACATTTTGCATAGACTAAGAGATCCCTTAGGTTGGGTTTTCTGCGGAATGCTGATATAGGTCTGAATTCCGGGAGTGGGGGAAATGTATATTGTGTTTGGGTGAATGGGGCTTTAAGTCTGGAATGAAGGATTCTGTTTGTCTGAGAATGTGCTGATGAGGGGTATAATCTGAGGTTCTGTATCTGTTGGAGGGATGGGAACAGAGGGTCTGGGAAAGATATGAGGGTGGAGTGCAGGGATAGGATGGGGGGATAGGGATACGGACCCAGAATCGGGAAAGGGTTAAGAATACAGTTGAAGTCAGAAGTTTACATACACCTTAGCCAAATACATTTAAACTCAGTTTTCACAATTTCTGACATTTAATCCTAGTAAAAATCCCTTAGGTCAGTGAGGATCACCACTTTATTTTAAGAATGTGAAATGACAGAATACCTTGGGTCAAAAGTTTTGGATATCCTTCCACAAGCTTCCCACAATAAATTGGGTGAATTTCGGCCCATTCCTCCTGGCAGAGCTGATGTAACTGAGTCAGGTTTGTAGGCTTCCTTGCTCGCACCCGCTTTTTCAGTTCTGCCCACAAATTTTCTACAGGATTGAAGTCAGGGCTTTGTGATGGCCTCTCCAATGCCTTAACTTTGTCCATAAGCCATTTTGCCACAAATTTGGAAGTATGCTTGTGGTCATTGTCCATTTGGAAGACCCATTTACGACCAAGCTTTAACTTCCTGACTGATGTCTTGAGATGTTGCTTCAAAATATCCACATCCTTGTCATTCCTCATGATGCCATCTATTTTGTGAAGTGCACTAGTCCCTCCTGCAGCAAAGCACCCCCACAACTTAATGCTGCCACCCCCGTGTTTCACAGTTGATGGTGTTCTTCGGCTTGCAAGCGTCCCTCTTTTTCCTCCTAACATAATGATGGTCATTATGGCCAAACAGTTCTATTTTGTTTCATCAGACCAGAGGACATTTCTCCAAAAAGTACGATCTTTGTCCCCATGTGCAGTTACAAACCATAGTCTGGCTTTATGGCGGTTTTGGAGCAGTGGCTTTGTCCTTGCTGAGCGGCCTTTCGGGTTATGTCGATATTGGACTTGTTTTATTGTGAATGTAGATACTTTTGTACCTGTTTCCTCCAGCATCTTCACAAGGTCCTTTGCTGTTGTTCTGGGATTGATTTGCACTTTTCGCACAAAAGTACGTTCATCTTTAGTAGACAGAACGCGTCTCCTTCCTGAGGAGTATGATGGCTGCGTGGTCCCATGGTGTTTATACTTGCGTACTATTGTTTTTACAAAGCAAAGCAGTGCGACAAAAACAACAACACAGAGTTGCACATGGGATTAACAAACGTAGAGTCAATAACACTATAGAAATATCTGTATACAGCGTGAGAAAATTAAGTAAGGAGGTCTACAATTTTTTTCTGAGGTTTTGGCTGATTTCTTTTGATTTCCCCATGATGTCAAGCAAAGAGGCACTGAGTTTGAAGGTAGGCCTTGAAATATACCCACAGGTACACCTCCAATTGACTCAAATTATGTCAATTAGCCTATCAGAAGCTTCTAAAGCCATGACATAATTTTGTGGAATTTTCCAAGCTGTTTAAAGGCACAGTCAACTTAGTGTATGTAAACTTCTGACCCACTGGAATTGTGATACAGTGAAATTTAGTTTAGTTTGTTAACATAAAATTTGTGGAGTGGTTGAAAAAAGAGTTTTAATTACTCCAACCTAAGTGTATGTAAACTTCCGACTTCAACTGTAGGTGTGGGCTGTTCACTAAGGTCAAGGTTAGGGTACAGGTTTAGGGAAAATAGGATTTTGAATGGGACTGAACTGTATGTCCCCAAAAGGTTGGCTGCGGAAGTGTGTGTGTGTGTGTGTGTGTGTGTGTGTGTGTGTGTGTGTGTGTGTGTGTGTGTGTGTGTGTGTGTGTGTGTGTGTGTGTGTTTAACCTTCATGTCTGTCCACTGACAGATTGAGCAGACAGACATCCAAAGAAGAAACAAACATTACATCTCAACTTGCTCTGTGCTTTGAGATTGTACATCCTAAGTTTCATAAGGGGGTTATTTTGGAGTTAATCATGAAACTTAATAGCTGCTGTAAATGCACCATCTGTTCTCCCCAAAGCAGAATAAAGGTTCATTGTAATTGTTTGCTCTTCTAAGCTCTTTTAACATAATGAAGTACACTTCTCTTTATATATTGAAATAAAAAGAACAGGTGGTGATGTCGTATGGCAATAAAATGCACAAATAACCTGTCTCATGACTTCATTTCCTGTTGACCTTTAATGTGTCATCCTCCTCCAGCTCTCCACAGCTCTGCCACACTGCCATCACCTTTAGCTCTATGATGTCCTCCTCCAGCTCTCCACAGCTCTGCCACACTGCCATCACCTTTAGCTCTATGATGTCTTCCTTTATCTCTCCACAGCTCTGCCACACTGCCATCACATTTAGCTCTATGATGTCCTCCTCCAGCTCTCTACAGCTCTGCCACACTGCCATCACCTTTAGCTCTATGATGTCCTCATCCAGTTCTCCACAGCTCTGCCACACTGCCATCACCTTTCGCTCTATGATGTCCTCCTCCAGCTCTCTACAGCTCTGCCACACTGCCATCACCTTTAGCTCTATGATGTCTTCCTTTATCTCTCCACAGCTCTGCCACACTGCCATCACCTTTAGCTCGATGATGTCCTCCTCCAGCTCTCCACAGCTCTGCCACACTGCCATCACCTTTAGCTCTATGATGTCTTCCTTTATCTCTCTACAGCTCTGCCACACTGCCATCACCTTTAGCTCTATGATGTCTTCCTTTATCTCTCTACAGCTCTGCCACACTGCCATCACCTTTAGCTCTATGATGTCTTCCTTTATCTCTCTACAGCTCTGCCACACTGCCATCACCTTTAGCTCTATGATGTCTTCCTTTATCTCTCTACAGCTCTGACACACTGCCATCACCTTTAGCTCTATGATGTCTTCCTTTATCTCTCTACAGCTCTGCCACACTGCCATCACCTTTAGCTCTATGATGTCTTCCTTTATCTCTCCACAGCTCTGCCACACTGCCATCACCTTTAGCTCTATGATGTCTTCCTTTATCTCTCTACAGCTCTGCCACACTGCCATTACCTTTAGCTCTATGATGTCTTCCTTTATCTCTCCACAGCTCTGCCACACTGCCATCACCTTTAGCTCGATGATGTCCTCCTCCAGCTCTCCACAGCTCTGCCACACTGCCATCACCTTTAGCTCTATGATGTCTTCCTTTATCTCTCTACAGCTCTGCCACACTGCCATCACCTTTAGCTCTATGATGTCTTCCTTTATCTCTCCACAGCTCTGCCACACTGCCATCACCTTTAGCTCTATGATGTCTTCCTTTATCTCTCTACAGCTCTGCCACACTGCCATTACCTTTAGCTCTATGATGTCTTCCTTTATCTCTCCACAGCACTGCCACACTACCATCACCTTTAGCTCTATGATGTCTTCCTTTATCTCTCCACAGCTCTGCCACTCTTCCATCACCTTTAGCTCTATGATGTCTTCCTTTATCTCTCTACAGCTCTGCCACACTGCCATCACCTTTAGCTCTATGATGTCCTCCTACAGCTATCCACAGCTCTGCCACACTGCCATCACCTTTAGCTCTATGATGTCTT
Source organism: Salvelinus fontinalis (assembly GCF_029448725.1). NCBI lineage: Eukaryota > Metazoa > Chordata > Actinopteri > Salmoniformes > Salmonidae > Salvelinus > Salvelinus fontinalis. Next base: position 38,615,523 of record NC_074678.1, on the reverse strand, counting down.
CCTTTATCTCTCCACAGCTCTGCCACACTGCCATCACCTTTCGCTCTATGATGTCCTCCTCCAGCTCTCTACAGCTCTGCCACACTGCCATCACCTTTAGCTCTATGATGTCTTCCTTTATCTCTCTACAGCTCTGCCACACTGCCATCACCTTTAGCTCTATGATGTCTTCCTTTATCTCTCCACAGCTCTGCCACACTGCCATCACCTTTAGCTCTATGATGTCTTCCTTTATCTCTCTACAGCTCTGCCACACTGCCATTACCTTTAGCTCTATGATGTCTTCCTTTATCTCTCCACAGCACTGCCACACTACCATCACCTTTAGCTCTATGATGTCTTCCTTTATCTCTCCACAGCTCTGCCACACTGCCATCACCATTAGCTCTATGATGTCTTCCTTTATCTCTCCACAGCTCTGCCACACTGCCATCACCTTTAGCTCTATGATGTCTTCCTTTATCCCTCTACAGCTCTGCCACACTGCCATCACCTTTAGCTCTATGATGTCTTCCTTTATCTCTCTACAGCTCTGCCACACTGCCATCACCTTTAGCTCTATGATGTCTTCCTTTATCTCTCCACAGCTCTGCCACACTCCCATCACCTTTAGCTCTATGATGTCTTCCTTTATCTCTCCACAGCTCTGCCACACTGCCATCACCATTAGCTCTATGATGTCTTCCTTTATCTCTCCACAGCTCTGCCACACTGCCATCACCTTTAGCTCTATGATGTCTTCCTTTATCCCTCTACAGCTCTGCCACACTGCCATCACCTTTAGCTCTATGATGTCTTCCTTTATCTCTCCACAGCTCTGCCACTCTTCCATCACCTTTAGCTCTATGATGTCTTCTTTTATCTCTCTACAGCTCTGCCACACTGCCATCACCTTTAGCTCTATGATGTCTTCCTTTATCCCTCTACAGCTCTGCCACACTGCCATCACCTTTAGCTCTATGATGTCTTCCTTTATCTCTCCACAGCTCTGCCACTCTTCCATCACCTTTAGCTCTATGATGTCTTCCTTTATCTCTCCACAGCTCTGCCACACTCCCATCACCTTTAGCTCTATGATGGCTTCCTTTATCTCTCTACAGCTCTGACACACTGCCATCACCTTTAGCTCTATGATGTCTTCCTTTATCTCTCTACAGCTCTGCCACACTGCCATCACCTTTAGCTCTATGATGTCTTCCTTTATCTCTCTACAGCTCTGCCACACTGCCATCACCTTTAGCTCTATGATGTCTTCCTTTATCTCTCTACAGCTCTGCCACACTGGCATCACCTTTAGCTCTGTGATGTCTTCCTTTATCTCTCTACAGCTCTGCCACACTGCCATCACCTTTAGCTCTATGATGTCTTCCTTTATCTCTCTACAGCTCTGCCACACTGGCATCACCTTTAGCTCTGTGATGTCTTCCTTTGTCTCTCTACAGCTCTGCCACACTGGCATCACCTTTAGCTCTGTGATGTCTTCCTTTGTCTCTCTACAGCTCTGCCACCTTCAACTCGGTGTTGTCTTCCTCCAACTCTCCCCAGCTGTAATTTTGTCCCCCTCGGTCGCTCTATTTCTCCCCAGCTCTGCAACGCTGCCTATCACCTTCAAGTGCCTCCTGGAGAACAACCACATCGACCGACGCATTATCCGCTTTGTGCTCCCCGTGGGCGCCACCATCAACATGGACGGGACGGCGCTCTACGAGGCCGTGGCTGCCATCTTCATTGCCCAGGTCAATAACTACGAGCTGGACTTTGGACAGATCATTACCATCAGGTAACAGGGAGAAATGGACAGCTTTTATAGTATAGGCCCTCTTTTACAGAACCCTTTTAAATGAAATGATTTGAAGCGCAGTCGCTCTGTAGATCACTCTGGTTTAATATACAGTACCAGTCAAAAGTTTGGACACACCTACTCATTCATGGGTTTTTCTTTATTTTTACTATTTTCTACATTGTAGAATAAGAAACTACATCAAAACTATGAAATAACACGCCAACAGAAACAAGCATCTCTCTGGTAAGAAGAAGGGCGTATGCCTTATGATTAATGAGACGTGGCGTGATCATAACAAGATACAGGAACTCAAGTCCTTTTGTTCACCTGACTTAGAATTCCTCACAATCAAATGCCGCCCACATTATCTACCAAGAAAATTCTCTTTGATCATAATCACAAAACCCTGGATCATTGTTATTCTAACTTCTGCGACGCATATAAGGCCCTCCCCCGCCCTCCTTTCGGAAAAGCTGACCACGACTCCATTTTGTTGCTCCCAGCCTATAAACAGAAACTAAAACAGGAAGCACCCGCGCTCAGGTCTGTTCAACGCTGGTCCGACCAATCGGATTCCACGCTTTGTGCTCCCCGTGGGCGCCACCATCAACATGGACGGGACGGCGCTCTACGAGGCCGTGGCTGCCATCTTCATCCCCCAGGTCAATAACTACGAGCTGGACTTTGGACAGATCATTACCATCAGGTAACAGGGAGAAATGGACAGCTTTTATAGTATAGGCCCTCTTTTACAGAACCCTTTAAAATGAAATGATTTGAAGCGCACATCGCTCTGTAGATCACTCTGGTTTAATATACAGTACCAGTCAAAAGTTTGGACACACCTACTCATTCATGGGTTTTTCTTTATTTTTACTATTTTCTACATTGTAGAATAAGAAACTACATCAAAACTATGAAATAACACGCCAACAGAAACAAGCATCTCTCTGGTAAGAAGAAGGGTGTATGCCTTATGATTAATGAGACGTGGCGTGATCATAACAAGATACAGGAGCTCAAGTCCTTTTATTCACCTGACTTAGAATTCCTCACAATCAAATGCCGACCACATTATCTACCAAGAAAATTCTCTTTGATCATAATCACAGTCGTGTATATTCCCCCCCAAGCAGACACATCGACGGCCCTGAAAGAACTTCCTTCGACTCTTTGTAAACTGGAATCCACATATCTTGAGGCTGCATTTATTGTAGCTGGGGATTTTAACAAGGCTAATCTAAAAACAAGGCTCCCTAAATTCTATCAGCATATCGATTGCGCAACCCGGGCTGGCAAAACCCTGGATCATTGTTATTCTAACTTCTGCGACGCATATAAGGCCCTCCCCCGCCCTCCTTTCGGAAAAGCTGACCACGACTCCATTTTGTTGCTCCCAGCCTATAAACAGAAACTAAAACAGGAAGCACCCGCGCTCGGGTCTGTTCAACGCTGGTCCGACCAATCGGATTCCACGCCCCAAGATTGTTTCGATCACGTGGACTGGGATATGTTCCGCATAGGGTCGAGCAACAACATTGATGAATACGCTGATTCGGTGAGCGAGTTTATAAGCAAGTGCATCGGTGATGTACCCACAGCGTCTATTAAAACCTTCCCCAACCAGAAACGGTGGATTGATGGCAGCATTCACGCAAAACTGAAAGCTCGAACCACTGCTTTTAATCAGGGCAAGGTGACCGGAAACATGACCAAATACAAACAGTGTAGCTATTCCCTCCGCAAGGCAATCCAATAAGCTAAGCGTCAGTATAGAGACAAGGTAGAGTCGCAATTCAACGGCTCAGACACGAGAGGTATAGGGCAGGGTCTATAGTCAATCACGCACTACAAAAGAAAAACCAGCCCCATCGCGGACCCAGACAGACTAAACAACTTCTTTGCTCGCTTTGAGGACAATACAGTGCCACTGACACGGCCCGCTACCAAAACCTGCGGGCTCTCCTTCACTGCAGCCAATGTGAGTAAAGCATTTAAACGTGTTAACCCTCGCAAGTCTGCCGGCCCAGGCGGCATCCCAAGTCGCGTCCTCTTCTAACAAGGCACACCTGTTAATTGAAATGCATTCCAGGTTACTACCTCATGAAGGTGGTTGAGAGAATGCCAAGAGTGTGCAAAGCTGTCATCAAAGCAAAGGTTGGCTGCATTGAAGAATCTCAAATATAAAACATGTTTTGATTTGTTTAACACTTTTTTGGTTACTACATCATTCCATATGTGTTATTTCATAGTTTTGATGTCTTCACTATTATTCTACAATGTAGAAAATAGTGAAAATAAAGAAAAACCCTAGAATGAGTAGGTGTGTCCAAACTTTTGACTGGTACTGTATGATGCAGGTTTGAAGTAAAATGCTTCATAATTCCACTGTATTTGAACATACTGTATAAACAAGAATAGATGCATTTAATGCAGGGGTCCTCTTTCTGTTTCCAGCCCAGCAACACACAATGAAACACACAGGTGTCCCACATGGAGAGTATTTATCTGTTACGAGAAATATAAAAATGTTAGTCACTGATTCCAGTCACCATCATAAATTAACTATATTTGGGATGGGCAACTACAAGGGGCCGGAGTTGGGGTGCCGGAGTTGTGTCACAGTTTTCACCCATCCCGAGGAAACATAGCTGATTAAACTAACTGTATTCTAAACTGGCTGGAGGACTGGAGTTACCCATCCTTGCCTATAGCATACTGGGTGTCTCCTACTGGCAGGGAGGTGATGGTGATATGCTACATTGGTTTTAAAGGGTGATCATCAGCTGAGTAGAATATACTTTTAGATGTTCTGCCAGGCAACAGTTATCTAAAATGATCTGTCTCTTACAGTGGCACACGGTACACGGATGTCTAATGTATAATGGCATTAATATAAGCCACATGTTTCAAAAATGTTTTGCTCGCAACACGTTGGGGAGGGTGGGAGTTCAGGTTTTTGGTGGCTATCCCCCATCAAAGTTGCCCATCCCTGAATTAGATGAACAGATGGACTATGCATAAAGTACACTGGATGTGAAAGGGAGCATGGTAGGGGTAGAAAGAACGGGGGGACAAGGGTGAGGAACTACTGTTCCAAATACACTGAGGGCAGGGGGGGTAGAGAAAGACGGACAGAGAGAGAGAGATGGACAGAGATGGACAGAGAGAGAGCGATGGACAGAGAGAGAGAGACAGAGGTGGACAGAGAGAGAGCGATGGACAGAGAGAGAGCGATGGACAGAGAGAGAGCGATGGACAGAGAGAGAGCGATGGACAGAGAGAGAGCGAGAGAGCGAGAGCGAGAGAGAGAGAGAGAGAGAAATGGACAGAGTGATGGGCAGAGAGAAATAGAGAGAGAGAACGAGGGAGATGGACAGAGAGAGTAAAGTGCTCAGTGATGGCAGAGGAAAGCAGGATAGTGCAAAGTAATTGGGGATCAAAATAGAATGTCCCTGTGTTTTTCAGTCCGGTCTTGTTTTGGCCTTGAATCCCCTCCCTGCCATAGGGACCCCAGCTTAATGCTATTATAGTAGATGGAATTGCGTCTCTATTTTCAACAAACAACAAACAAGGCTAAAAGCATGAAGGAACTAAACTAAACTCCATCTTCCTGTCTAAAGCTACAGCACATAACATGCACAACTCACACAGACTCCATTTTCAAAGCAGGATTGTCTTGGTTGTCTTTAAGTGTGTTTCATAATATCAATGTGAATCAGAAAATAGTGCTAATCCCTTTTAAATCGTATAACTTTACTTCAACAGTACCACAGTACCAACCAGGAAAGCAGTTGATGATTTCCATTAATATTATATCACACATAAAGACAACCTGCTTTCAAAATGGAGACTGTGTGTCACGTATGTTATGTAGCTTTAGACAAGAAGATGCAGTTTAGTCCCTTCGTGCTTTTATTTCAAAGGGCTACTTTCTATGTGCTTCAAATGTAACAACGGTTCATTCAAATATTATGGTTCATGTCAGCCAATGCAAAATATAGCAACATTATGCCACATTGACAATAAGTAACAAAGTACAATATGAACTTATGGATATGGGCTCTTTTCCAATATCCAGGTGAGGATCCTGCTTAGAAGCACTGTATTGGGCATGCATTTATGGTGGTATGCTAGTATACATACAACCAGAGGGAACATAGCTAAGTGGTGTTGTTAAGTATGGAGAAACTAGTAGTGAACTCTTTATGCTACATCAGTTATTGTATAGAGTATGGTATAATGGTGTTTATCCCACCTCCCTCTGTTTTCCAGCATCACTGCCACAGCAGCTAGCATCGGTGCTGCAGGAATTCCACAGGCTGGTCTGGTCACTATGGTGATCGTGCTAACGTCTGTTGGGTTGCCAACTGATGACATCACTCTCATCATTGCAGTGGATTGGGCATTGTGAGTACCATATGGGATCCACTTCCTCTACTGTCAGGCTTATAATTGTTTTCCCATTCCATGTTATGTGACATTTTGTGTGCGTGGGATGCATCTATGATTATTTCTGAAGTGGTGTGAGAGAGAGTTTGTTTATGTAGCATTATTCAGATGCTACCTAATTATGGTCATGTGGAAACATCTGACTGACTGGCTCGATTCGGTCTTATGTAGCAAATCTTGAAATGAGCTGTGTTCGAATACCCATACTAACATACTGTATACTAAATACTTTATGAGTATATACTATATACTTTTAGTTCCTTTTAGTATACTGTAAACAAACACTATCTTTTCAGTTGAGTGTACTAGCGCTTCGCCTGTCTACCGAAAGTTGATGCTGTTGCTATGCAATTTCTTGCTAGCTTGTTAGCATAACAAATTACTAGCTAGACATCTTACGACTTCATTAACAATGTCCATTAAGAACGCACAACGAATATACCACTTAGCGAAGCTAAGAATGACGTGAATAATCAAGTCAATAAAAATTGGGTAGTTAGTTGGATAGCATATAGTTAACATACTGTAAAGTTGAATGTATTACTAGCCAACTAAGGTTAGGTAGCTTGCTAACATACCGGTGCATACAAGCAACTGCTGTAGTGATATGCTATGCGGTTCGTAAGGCTAGCGTAGCTAACAAATTGTCAGCCAACATAACTTATTTGAAACTTATTTGTATTACTTTGCTCAACATTCTCTTAACATTTGTCATAATTAATTAAAGCAATTAATATTTACTTTTTGTACTTACATTTGTTACCGATCTCATCGGACTTCAACTGCATCTTTTCTGCCATTTTCTTCCAATCTGAAAATGTTGTGAAGCCACGTTAATTTTCGGAAGAATTACATTATGGGCTCTAAAAGCACGGAAATAGTGTCCACTGCTTGTATACTTCAAATTTTGGTGAATCTAGTACAACATCCGGGAACTTTTGAAGTACTAACTATATCCATACTATGAACAATAAGCACACCACACACTCAATTTACATCACAAATATTGCGGTTAGTATGAGTATTCGAACACATCTGTGGTGTTTTTTACATTAGATAAAAGTAGAAAATCAGAGCTAGAAAATGGTATATCATACACTACAGGTGAGGAACAATGGGAAAATAATTCTGCTTTGAAAGTTGATACGCTTGTATCCCCACTTTTTGAGAAAATGGCCCTTGAATGTTTTGGTACACCTACTGGAGAGCTCTTCTTTGTCTACACTCATTCAGCATTGTGCACACCCTCTTAAGTCTTAGCCCCACCCATCTCTTTAAGGATTCACATTTGAGGCCATGTGCTAAACAGAGTGAGTTCTAAACAACCAAAGATTTCAAGACTAAAGGCTGGTTTATAATGTCTGTAGACAGTTGTCGCAGTGACATCCTAAACATTGTCAATCGACATCAAACTTGTCGTTGTCATTATGAAAAAATATAAACACAAAAACGACAGGCTGCGTCTGCAATAGCAAAATAGCATAACTCATGTATTTTAACACCAATAGACCCATCCGTGTAAACACAAATTTAGTATATGTCAGTGTAGCAAATCAGGTAACTAAAAGCAGCTTTCGATACAATGTTTTGGTTAGTTTCTATCTTGTTAGCTGGCTAGCTAATGTTACGTTAGCTGGCTAGCCAGTTCAAATAATGACCATATCATAGCTGACAACATCTTAACTTTAGCTAATTTCTATGAATTATAATAAAATCACAAGAAGATCATTATATACAAGTAAATGGCAAGCTAATTATGGAAAATAGCTTACTGTTGTGACTGTGACTAAATAATAGCAGGTCATCCTACCAGAGAATTTTAGAACTTGGACACTTTATATTCTAATTTGACTTTAGTGCAAGTCATGCTGTTCTTCACATTACCATCTCTTGTAAACAAGCATTCTATCAAATAAAATCAACGTTTATTTGTCACATGCACAGGATACAGAAGGTGTAAACTGTACAGTGAAATGGTTACTTGCATAGTGGAGTCTTTTGTTTAGACATGTAGCTAGCTAGCTAAACAATTAACCATAATCCCAACAACATAACTTTACTACCCTGCATGAATCTGAAGGCAGCTAAAGCTAACCAACTAGGTTCAATGTTCGTGAGCTAGCTAACTGTAGGCTTTAACTAGCAATGCAAATGGCTCTGAGACACGAATAATATTACTACAGTGCACAGATCATACACATAACATTAGCTAGCGAGCCAGCCTGCTAATATTAGCTAGCTAGATATAAGTAATAAAAACACCTTTCTGACAAAATTAGAAAATCTGAAAATGTAGTTAGCTAGACTCTCTTACCCATCCGTATACATGGATGAACACTTCTCCCTCTCTGTCATGGATGCCATGGTTGCCCTTAGCTTTCCTACTCTCCTTCCACCAGGAATTCCACTGATTTCAAAACTTGGTCCTCCAGAAAGTGCAGAGCATTAGCAACACTTTTGTAGTTCTTCATGATATATTTTTTTTAAACAGTGAAACTATAAATGAGTAGATGTGTTTCTTACCCCAATACATTTCATTTCTGTATCGAATTATGATACAGTTCCCATCTTTGTTTGTGAACTTCTTCATATAAACTAACACAAACACACACACACAGTCTTGTACAGCTTACCTTGTGGTTACCACAATTCAGTCCCATTCAAAATCCTATTTTCCGGTGGCGCAGTGGTCTAGGGCAATGCATCGCAGTGCTAGCTGCACCACCAGAGTCTCTGGGTTCGCGCCCAGGCTCTGTCGCAGCCGGCCGCGACTGGGAGGTCCGTGGGGCGATGCACAATTGGCCTATCATCGTCCGGGTTAGGGAGGGTTTGGCCGGTAGGGATATCCTTGTCTCATCGCGCTCCAGCGACTCCTGTGGCGGGCCTGGTGCAGTGCGCGCTAACCAAGGGGGCCAGGTGCACGGTGTTTCCTCCGACACATTGGTGCGGCTGGCTTCCGGGTTGGAGGCGTGCTGTGTTAAGAAGCAGTGCGGCTTGGTTGGGTTGTGCTTCGGAGGACGCGTGGCTTTCGACCTTCGTCTCTCCCGAGCCCGTACGGGAGTTGTAGCGATGAGACAAGATAGTAATTACTAGCGATTGGATACCACGAAAATTGGGGAGAAAAGGGGATAACATATTAAAAAATAAAATAAAATAAAAATTAAATCCTATTTTCCCTAAAACACACACATAAATTTAACCCTAAATCCCCTTTAACCCTAAACCCCCTAAACCCCCCCCCCCCCCCCCCCCCCCCCCCCCCCCCCTACCTCTTATTCTAAACCTGTCTTTCCTGTTCCTCTCCTGCTTCCAGAGACAGATTCCGGACCATGGTGAATGTTATGGGGGATGCGTTGGCCACAGGTATCATGGCCCATATCTGCAGAAAAGACTTTATCAAGGAAGGAGATGGTGTGAGTATCTGCTTGTCTTATACCCTTTTCACACTATTGTGCTGAGCCAAGCTGTACTGTGCTGAGCAGAGCCGTACTGTGCTGAACCGAGACCTACTGTGCTGAGGCTCTGATTTTTTTTTAAATCACACTGTCATGCCGAGGCGTACTGTGCTTTGGATATTTTCTTTTCCAGCATGGTTCCAGCAACAGTAGCCAGCACAGTACGGCTCGGCTTGGCTCATTAGTGTTACCTTTGCCATCATGGAACTTAGCTAGTTCCCCACAGAGTCAAACTCCTGTCATATTCAGCTTCCTCAGGAAGAGAGCTGAGGGCAAGACCCACTGAGTAACCTGGCTGCTATATCCAATTGTCCCACTCTGCTGGATGTTAATGCTATGGCTCAGAGCTCAGAGCGACATGACTGTAGTCTGTCAACAACAATAGTGTGAATATCTGACTTTAGCGCTTTATCAGGAATTTTGATTTTTTATGTAAAAAAACAGTTAATTTTTCATTTTGAATTCAGGGAGACATTTTGACAAGGACAAGGTTCTTGTTGTTTTATAGTTGAAAACCTTGCAAACGTTTTTCATCTACAAAAATAGACTGTGGTGGGCTTATCATGATGTACATTCTTTTTCAACACAAATGAATAAGCTAGAGACTCACTCACTATGTTTTGTATGAGGCATGTCTGGAAACGTTTGACTTATAATGTCTATCTATATGCCTCTACATTTTTCCCCATCTGTACCTTAATCCATCTTCCTCTCACCCTTTCCCTTTCTCCCTCTCTCGCTTTCTTTCCATTTATTTCAATCTCTCCCCATCCTACCTGTCTCTTGCTCTCTCTCTCTCTCTCCCTCTATTTCCATTGCTCCTTCTTTCTCTCCTTCTCTTTTTCCACCCCCCCCCCCCCCCCCCCTCTCTCCTAGGTACCTCTGATCTGTGAGACCAAGCCCATGATAAACATCCAGCAGCATATGAACTGTGAGAACAACAACGGTAGCTTCCAGCCACCTCCCCAGGGCTCAGGGGTCCAACCAGACGCCTTCCCCCCCGACGTGGCCCGCCTCATGCAGCTGGAGGAAGGGGTGCGGCCCCCTCCCCCTCCGGAGAGGAAAAAGCCCCCTGTGCCTCCCAGGCAGCTGAAGAAGGATAAGGATCACTGTGCCATTGACATGAATGGCCTGGAGACCAACGTATAGGTCCCAAACCTCACCTCACCACCACTCATCCCAGCAGGACTGATGTGGAAAGCTCCACAGTCCATCACCAGTCGGAGGCGCTCTTTTTCAACTGAGTCTCGTGGTTCAGTACGTCGGAATGAAAGGCCAACGCCACTGGAACTTATAGAGGTGAAGATGGATGAACAGATGAACAGAGAGAGCAATGATGGATCCCATCTTATTTTTTATTGTTATTGTTGACTGATCGAGTCACTCATTTTCATTTTCTGTTTTGTTTGTGAGAAACGTGAGATTTGTGACAAGACTTTGTCCTGTGCTTCCATGGATGGTGGATATAGGTAGGGAGCATCGGGATGGGGGAAGTACAGGCTTCTCTGAAACCTGACAGTGATGTACTGGGAAATAATAATTTTCCAGGATTCCTTCAAAGACTCCTTCTCTACAGTGGACACAACACTAGCTGGGATAACTGAAGCACCGTGACTGTGGATTTTTATTGCCAAAAGGAGGACGTTCTGTATATGCTGTTCACTTTCCAGACCACCTATACACACTGTTCACTTTCTATATCACATGTACACACTGTTCACTTTCCAGACTACCTATACAGTACACAATGTTCACTTTCCAGACCATCTGTACACACATGCCCACCTACCTGTACATCCCATAGCCGAGTAGCAGGAGATGCTCAGTCTGTGTGCACTTACTGTATGTGTGTGGGCCTGTGAACACTCTGCAAGGTGGAAGAACTTTCTCCACTCTTAGAAATGTATACATACTTGTAATACTATTTGCATTGCTTGAGGTACGTAGATATTGTCTTTGATATTTCAATTTTATAATATTTATTTCTTGATAATTTTATTGTCATCCTGAGCAACATTTCTGCTAAAGAGCGCAAATGGGCCATATGAGTAAGTTTTGTGGCTCTCGCTACTGTCACTGTCTGCAACATAAAATAAGTGAATCAGACAGCTCTCTTTGTCATGAAACCGAGCAGAAGAGAGAGGACGACAAGATGTCAGAAGTCTAATTAGCCAGCAGATCCGACCCGCTTGCTTACAGCTGCACTAGGGTCAGAGAGCATTCCTGTGTACATTGACACCGTAGAGCCGGCGCAAGATATGGCTCGGAAAACGTACCTCAATCCAGGGATGAGAAATGCTTTGTACTCGGAATTGTCCCATTATCCAAACTGTTACACCGATAAGATTGAACAACTGCTAAGTTTAGGGCCTGTGATAAGCAATCATTCATTCTTCTCAGCGTAACAGTTGGGATAATGGGACAATTCGGAGTATAATGCATTTCTCATCCCTGGATTGAGGTACGTTTTCCAAGCCATATGTCACGGCGGCTCCGAAGTGTCTTTTTTCACACAGCAATGCTGTCCAACCCTGGTGCAGCTGTAAGCAAGTGGGTCGGATCTGCTGGCTAAAGTCTAATCTGAGAGACATTGATCTTTCAAAAAACTGCCCCCTTCTTTCATTTTCTTCTTCTCTTTTATTTATTTAAATTTTTTGCCTTAACGAAGCCGGTGATGCTGAGCGGGGGAAAGAGGACTTTTCAAGGTTTAACCACCTTGCTACTGATCATGAAATACCATTGATGTTACCCTATAGATGAAGGCTTCTCAATCTTTTTGTGCACTGATAGACAAAGGTTACATTATTTTTAATGCTTTGCCCATTTAACTTTTTTTCTTTTTTGGAAGATATAACATTTAAATTACATGTGAATAGAGGTGATGCTTACACGAAACATGATTCAGTAAAAGTGGTGTAAAGTACTTAAGTAAAAATACTTAAAAGTACTACTTAAGTAGTTTTTCGGGGTATCTCTACTTTACTTTGCTATTTATATTTTGAACCACTTTTACTTCACTACATTCCTAAAGAAAATTATGTACTTACTCCATACATTTTCCCTGACACCCAAAAGTACTCATTACATTTTGAATGCATAGCAGGACAATAAAATTGTCTAATTCACACACTTTTTAAAAGAACATCCCTGGTCATCCCTACAGTCTCTTATCTGGTGGACTCACTAAACACATGCTTTGTTTGTAAATGATGTCTGATTGTTGGAGTGTGCCCATTGCTATCCGTAAATAAATAAAAAACAAGAAAATTATGCCGACTGGTTTGCTTAATTTAGGGACTTTGAAATGTTTTATACTTTTACTTTTAATACTTAAGTATATTTGATCAATTACATTTACTTTTCACTTGAGTCATTTTCTATTGATGTATTTTTACTTTTACTCAAGTATGACAATTGGGTACTTTTTCCACCACTGTGAATTAGTTGGTTGGTTGGGTTACCTGCTGTTTTGTACTAAATGGTAGTCATCATGTTCTGTGCAAAGTGGCCATCAATTACAATTATGTCAATGCTGGTCTCTTATGTCACACACAACTACAGTAGATTATCATGTGTTTCTTTCCATTATATATATTTCCTAGAACTAACTCAGCCCTTCTATAATTGGCAGTCTTGAAAAAAACAAGCGCAACATCCAGCGTTTTATTCTGCTCGGTTACAGAAACTTCGTAGAGCATCCGTTGGCCTGTCGTCACAGAGGTAGTTGTTTGGAATATAGAACTGTGGAATCATAGAAACTATGGAACTAAGAGGCTGTGACATTCTAAGTGTGTCGTGCAGCATTGGCCTCAGGATTTTGCTCTGCTCGCATGTTTCTCATCACTCTATGATTTGCACACCAATTGAGTAATTCTCCGCTGTTCACGTGTGTTGAGGGACGACGCCTTTACATTCCATCAGCCCAGTCAGTCCTGAACATACAGTATATCCACACTTCTTAGAGAGATCAATGATGGTGTAATTCAATCGAAAATTATTATGTCTCTCCAAACTGCTTTAACAAGGAAGATCAAACTGGCCCAAGTGAATGAGACAATTTTACCCACTGAGTAAAATATTGGATTTGTCTCGGGGAGCAGTAAATGTCAGGCATTTTTGGTGAAATGTATCTCCACCTCACTCACTCACAGTTGTTTATCTCTATTCTGTTTTATTACCCTGTGTTGTACTCAATGACTTTCCTGCCTCCCTACATCCCGGACTTTTCTTTTGCTCTCTTTTAGATTGAATGTATGTCACGTTCCTGACCTGTTTTCTGTTATTTTTGTATGTGTTTAGTTGGTCAGGACGTAAGTTGGGGTGGGCATTCTATGTTTTGTGTTTCTATGTTTAGGTCATTGGGAATTAGCCTTATATGGTTCTCAATCAGAGACAGGTGTTTGATGTTTCCTCTGATTGAGAACCATATAAAGGTAGGCTGTTCACACTGTTTGTTTGTGGGTGGTTGTCTTCCGTGTCTGTGTATGTTGCACCACACGGGACTGTTTCGTTGTCGTTCGTGTATGTAGTCTGTTCCTGTTCGTGAGTTCTTTGTGTATTTATGTAAGTTCCATGTTCAGGTCTGTCTACGTCGTTTTGTTATTTTGGTAATCATTTCAAGTGTTTATCATGTTTCGTCTGGATATAATAAATTCGTTATGTCAAACTATCACGCTGCGCTTTGGTCCAATCCCTACTCCTCCTCTTCTTCTGAAGAGGAGGAGGACGACCGTTACAGAACCACCCACCCAATAGGATCAAGCAGCGTGAGAGGAACCAGCAGCAGCGACCTAAAAACCAGGACTCGCGGACTTGGGAGGAAATATTGTCTGGAAAAGGACCCTGGGCTCAGACAGGAGAGAACCGCCGCTCTCGGGAGGCGATGGAGTCAGCGAAAGCCCAGGATCGGTGGTATGAGGAGGCAGCAAGGAGACGTGGCTGGAAACCCGAAAATAAACCCCAAAAATGTCTGGGGGGGCTAAAAGGGAGAGTGGCGAAGTCAGGTAGGAGACCTGCGCCTACTCCCTGTACTTACCGTGGAGAGCGAAAGTACGGGCAGACACCGTGTTACGCAGTAGAGCGCATGGTGTCTCCTGTACGTGTGCATAGCCCGGTGCGGTACATACCAGCTCCTCTATCGGCCGGGCCAGATTGAGCATTGAGCCAAGTGCCATGAAGCCGGCTCTACACATCTGGCCACCAGTGCGTCTCCTCGGGCAGGCTTACATGGCACCAGTCTTACGCATGGTGTCCCCGGTTCGCCTACATAGCCCGGTGCGGGTTATTCCACCTCCCCGCACTGGTCGGGCGACGGGGAGCATACAACCAGGTAAGGTTGGGCAGGCTCAGTGCTCAAGGGAGCCAGTACGCCTGCACGGTCTGGTATTTCCAGCGCCATCTCCCAGCCCAGTACCACCAGTGCCTACACCACGCACCAGGCTTCCAGTGCGTCTCCAGAGCCCTGTTCCTCCTCCACTCACTCTCCCTGTGGTGCGTGTCTCCAGCCCAGTGCCTCCAGTTCCGGCACCACGCATCAAGCCTCCTGTGCTTCTCCAGAGCCCTGTACGCACTGTTCCTTCTCCCCGTACTCGCCCTGATGTGCGTGCCCTCAGCCCGGTACCACCAGTGCCGGTACCACGCACCAGGCCTATTGTACGCCTTGAGAGTCCAGTGTGCCCTGTTGTTGTTCCCCGCACTAGCCTGAAGGTGCGTGTCTTTAGCCCGGTACCTCCAGTTCCGGCACCGCGCACCAGGCCTACAGTGCGTCTCAGCCGGCCAGAGTCTGCCGTCTGCCCAGCGGCGCCTGAACTGCCCGTCTGCCCAACGGCGCCTGAACTGCCCGTCTGCCCAACGGCGCCTGAACTGCCCGTCTGCCCAACGCCGTCTGAACTGTCCGTCTGCCAAGCGCCGCATGAACTGCCCGTCTGTACTGAGCCTTCAAAGCCGCCCGTCTGTACTGAGCCTGCAAAGCCGCCCGTCTGCCATGAGCCTTCAGAGCCGTCCGCCAGACAGGAGCCGATAGAGCCTTCCGCCAGACAGGAGCCGCTAGAGCCTCCCGCCAGACAGGATCAGCCAAAGCCTTCCGCCAGACAGGATCAGCCAGAGCCTTCCGCCAGACAGGATCAGCCAGAGTCTTCCGCCAGACAGGATCAGCCAGAGCCTTCCGCCAGACAGGATCAGCCAGAGCCTTCCGCCAGACAGGATCAGCCAGAGCCTTCCGCCAGACAGGATCAGCCAGAGCCTTCCGCCAGACAGGATCAGCCAGAGCCTTCCGCCAGACAGGATCAGCCAGAGCCTTTCGCCAGACAGGATCAGCCAGAGCCTTCCGCCAGACAGGATCAGCCAGAGCCGTCAGCGAGCCATTACCAGCCAGAGCAGTCATCCAGCCATGACCAGCCAGAGCAGTCATCCAGCCATGACCAGCCAGAGCCGTCATCCAGCCATGACCAGCCAGAGCCGTCATCCAGCCATGACCAGCCAGAGCCGTCATCCAGCCATGACCAGCCAGAGCCGTCATCCAGCCATGACCAGCCAGAGCCGTCATCCAGCCAGGATCCGCCAGAGCCGTCATCCAGCCAGGATCCGCCAGAGCCGTCATCCAGCCAGGATCCGCCAGAGCCGTCATCCAGCCAGGATCCGCCAGAGCCGTCATCCAGCCAGGATCCGCCAGAGCCGTCATACAGCCAGGATCCGCCAGAGCCAGCCAGCCAGGATCCGCCAGAGCCAGCCAGCCAGGATCCACCATCCAGTCCGGTGCTGCCGTCCCTCAGTCCGGAGCTGCCGTCCCTCAGTCCGGAGCTGCCGTCCCTCAGTCCAGAGCTGCCCCTTATCCCGGTGCTGCTCCTTATCCCGGTGATGCCCCTTAATTTAGGTGGGTTTATTTGGAGGGTGGTCATTGAGAGGGGGATACGGAAGCAGGGAGTGATTATGGTGGGATGGGGACCACGCCCAGAGCCTGAGCCGCCACCGTGGACAGATGCCCACCCAGACCCTCCCCTAGACTTTGGTGGTGCGTCCGGAGTTCGTACCTTGAGGGGGGGGTTCTGTCACATTCCTGACCTGTTTTCTGTTATTTTTGTATGTGTTTAGTTGGTCAGGACGTGAGTTGGGGTGGGCATTCTATGTTTTGTGTTTCTATGTTTAGGTCATTGGGAATTAGCCTTATATGGTTCTCAATCAGAGACAGTTGTTTGACGTTTCCTCTGATTGAGAACCATATAAAGGTAGGCTGTTCACACTGTTTGTTTGTGGGTGGTTGTCTTCCGTGTCTGTGTATGTTGCACCACACGGGACTGTTTCGTTGTCGTTCGTATATGTAGTCTGTTCCTGTTCGTGAGTTCTTCGTGTATTTATGTAAGTTCCATGTTCAGGTCTGTCTACGTCGTTTTGTTATTTTGGTAATCATTTCAAGTGTTTATCGTGTTTCGTCTGGATATAATAAATTTGTTATGTCGAACTATCACGCTGCGCTTTGGTCCAATCCCTACTCCTCCTCTTCTTCTGAAGAGGAGGAGGACGACCGTTACAATGTAGTAGTAGAGTTGGACAAAGGGTAAATAGCAGGAGAATAGATTTCCCTGCTGGGCAGACAGGCAGACCGGAGGCAGACCTATGTTATTTGATCTACTGTTCTGCCATATAGTGCACCACTTTTGACCAGGGTCCCATAGGATACAGTTGAAGTCGGAAGTTTACATACACTTACAGTGGGGCAAAAAAGTATTTAGTCAGCCACCAATTGTGCAAGTTCTCCCACTTAAAAAGATGAGAGAGGCCTGTAATTTTATCATAGGTACACTTCAACTATGACAGACAAAATGAGAAAAAGAAATCCAGAAAATCACATTGAAGGATTTGCAAATTATGGTGGAAAATAAGTATTTGGTCACCTACAAACAAGCAAGATTTCTGGCTCTCACAGACCTGTAACTTCTTCTTTAAGAGGCTCCTCTGTCCTCCACTCGTTACCTGTATTAATGGCACCTGTTTGAACTTGTTATCAGTATAAAAGACACCTGTCCACAACCTCAAACAGTCACACTCCAAACTCCACTATGGCCAAGACCAAAGAGCTGTCAAAGGACACCAGAAACAAAATTGTAGACCTGCACCAGGCTGGGAAGACTGAATCTGCAATAGGTAAGCAGCTTGGTTTGAAGAAATCAACTGTGGGAGCAATTATTAGGAAATGGAAGACATATAAGACCACTGATAATCTCCCTCGATCTGGGGCTCCACGCAAGATCTCAACCCGTGGGGTCAAAATGATCACAAGAACGGTGAGCAAAAATCCCAGAACCACACGGGGGGACCTAGTGAATGACCTGCAGAGAGCTGGGACCAAAGTAACAAAGCCTACCATCAGTAACACACTACGCCGCCAGGGAAATCCTGCAGTGCCAGACGTGTCCCCCTGCTTAAGCCAGTACATGTCCAGGCCCGTCTGAAGTTTGCTAGAGAGCATCTGGATGATCCAGAAGAAGATTGGGAGAATGTCATATGGTCAGATGAAACCAAAATATAACTTTTTGGTAAAAACTCAACTCGTCGTGTTTGGAGGACAAAGAATGCTGAGTTGCATCCAAAGAACACCATACCTACTGTGAAGCATGGGGGTGGAAACATCATGCATTGGGGATGTTTTTCTGCAAAGGGACCAGGACGACTGATCTGTGTAAAGGACAGAATGAATGGGGACATGTATCGTGAGATTTTGAGTGAAAACCTCCTTCCATCAGCAAGGGCATTGAAGATGAAACGTGGCTGGGTCTTTCAGCATGACAATGATCCCAAACACACCGCCCGGGCAACGAAGGAGTGGCTTCGTAAGAAGCATTTCAAGGTCCTGGAGTGGCCTAGCCAGTCTCCAGATCTCAACCCCATAGAAAATCTTTGGAGGGAGTTGAAAGTCCGTGTTGCCCAGCAACAGCCCCAAAACATCACTGCTCTAGAGGAGATCTGCATGGAGGAATGGGCCAAAATAACCAGCAACAGTGTGTGAAAACCTTGTGAAGACTTACAGAAAACGTTTGACCTCTGTCATTGCCAACAAAGGCTATATAACAAAGTATTGAGATAAACTTTTGTTATTGACCAAATACTTATTTTCCACCATAATTTGCAAATAAATTCATTAAAAATCCTACAATGTGATTTTCTGGATTTTTTTTCTTCTCATTTTGTCTGTCATAGTTGAAGTGTACCTATGATGAAAATTACAGGCCTCTCTCATCTTTTTAAGTGGGAGAACTTGCACAATTGGTGGCTGACTAAATACTTTTTTGCCCCACTGTAGGTTGGAGTCTTTAAAACTCGTTTTTCAACCACTCCACAAATTTCTTGTTAATCAAACTATAGTTTTGGCAAGTAAGTTAAGACATCTGCTTTGCATGACACAAGTAATTTTTCCAACAATTGTTTACAGACAGATTATTTAACTTATAATTCATTGTATCACAATTCCAGTGGGTCAGAAGTTTACATACACTAAGTTGACTGTGCCTTTAAATAGCTTGGAAAATTACAGAAAATCATGTCAATGATTTAGAAGCTTCTGATAGGCTAATTGACATAATTTGAGTCAATTGGAGGTGTAACTGTGGATGTATTTCAAGGCCTACCTTCAAACTCAGTGCCTCTTTGCTTGACATCATGGGAAAATCACCCAAGACCTCCACAAGTTTGGTACATCCTTGGGAGCAATTTCCAAATGCCTGAAGGTACCACGTTCAGCTGTACAAACAATAGTATGCAAGTATAAACACCATGGGACCACGCAGCCTTCACACCCTCAGGAAGGAGATGCATTCTGTCTCCTAGAGATGAAGGTACTTTGGTGCAAAAAGTGCAAATCAATCCCAGAACAACAGCAAAGGACCTTGTGAAGATGCTGGAGGAAACAGGTACGAAAGTATCTATATCCACAGTAAAACGAGTCCTATATCGACATAAGCTAAAAAGGCCGCTCAGCAAGGAAGAAGCCACTGCTCCAAAACCGCCATAAAAAAGCCAGACTACGGTTTGCAACTGCACATGGGGACAAAGATTGTACTTCTTGGAGAAACATTCTCTGGTCTGATGAAACAAAAATAGCACTGTTTGGCCATAATGACCATCATTATGTTTGAAGGAAAAAGGGGGACGCTTGCAAGCCGAAGAACACCATCCCAACCGTGAAGCACGGGGGTGGCAGCATCATGTTGTGGGGGTGCTTTGCTGCAGGAGGGACTGGTGCACTTTACAAAATAGATAGCATCATGAGGATGAAAAAATTATGTGGATATATTGAAGCAACATCTCAAGACATCAGTCAGGAAGTTAAAGCTTGGTCGCAAATGGGTCTTCCAAATGGCAAGGCAAGGTATTGGAGTGGCCATCACAAAGCCCTGACCTCAATCCTATAGAAAATTTGTGGGCAGAACTGAAAAAGAGTGTGCAAGCAAGGAGGCCTACAAACCTGACTCAGTTACACTAGCTCTGTCAGGAGGAATGGGCCAAATTTCAACCAACTTATTGTGGGAAGCTTGTGGAAGGCTACCTGAAATGTTTGACCGAAGTTAAACAATTTAAAGTCAATGCTACCAAATACTAATTGAGTGTATGTAAACGTCTGACCCACTGGGAATGTGATGAAAGAAATAAAAGCTGAAATAAATAATTCTCTCTACTATTATTCTGACATTTCACATTCTTAAAATAAAGTGGTTATCCTAACTGACCTAAGACAGGGAATTTTTAAATGTCAGGAATTGTGAAAAACTGCGTTAAAATGTATTTGGCTAAGGTGTATGTAAACTTCCGACTTCAACTGTATGTAGAGTGCCATTTTGGAAGCAGACAAAATTAATAGTTGGATTACTTGAACATGTGAAAAGTCTTGTGAAACATTGTTTGAACGTTGTTCAAAACCAAAATCTCAACATTTGTTCTGGATTGTCTCTGTTTCTATCTATATGAGGATTTAAATTTACTCAATGTTTTATTAAGTTAATATGCTGACATCTAAAAAAAAAAAATATTTATAAATAAAAATGCATTTTTTATACAGTACCAGTCAAAAGTTTGGACACATCTACTCATTCAAGGGTTTTACTTTCTTGTTACTATTTTCTACATTGTAGAATAATAGTGAAGACGTCAAAACTATGAAATAACACATATGGAATCATGTAGTAACCAAAAGTGTTAACCTGTCTAGGATCAGCGTGGCGCTAGCGGCACACCCCCCCCCCCCCCACTGAAAAACCAGTGCCGCGAAATTCAAAAAAAATATTTTTTTAAAATATTTAACTTTCACACATTAAAGTCCAATACAGCTAATGAAAGACACAGATCTTATGAATCCAGTCAACATTTCCGATTTTTAAAATGTTTTACAGGGAAGACACAATATGTAAAGATGTACATCTATTACCTAAAAACACATTAGCATATTCCACCATCTTTTATTTGTCCACCAACACCAGTAGCCATCACCAATTCGGCTAAACTAAGATATTTATAGCCCCTAACCAACAAAAAAACTCATTAGATGACAGTCTGATAACATATTTATGGTATGGGATAGGTTTTGTTAGAAAAAAGTGCATATTTCAGGTATATGGCATAGTTTACAATTGCACCCACCATCACAAATGGACTAGAATAATTACAATGAGCAACATGTTTACCTAACTACTAATCATCAAACATTTCGTAAAAATACACAGCATACACGAATCGAAAGACACAGATCCTGTGAATACAGACAATATTTCAGATTTTCTAAGTGTCTTACAGCGAAAACACAATAAATCGTTATATTAGCTTAGCACATAGCAATTAGCAGCCCAGCATTGATTCTAGCCAAAGTGAGCGATAAAAGTCAACATCGCCAAAAGATATTAATTTTTTCACTAACCTTCTCAGAATTCTTCCGATGACACTCCTGTAACATCACATTACAACATGCATATACAGTTTGATCGAAAATGTTTATATTTAGCCACCAAAATCATGGTTAGACAATGTGAAATGTAGACAAGCTGGTAAAGAAAACGTCCTTGCGCCACTTAGACAGTGATCTACTCTTATACATAAATACTCATAAACGTGACTAAAAAATATAGGGTGGACAGGGATTGATAGACAATTTAATTCTTAATACAATTGCGTTATTACATTTTTTAATTTATCCTTACTTTTCAATACAGTTTGCGCCAAGCGAAGCTACGTCAAAAAACATGGCGTCCTAAGCCACTAAAATGTTTCGACAGAAACACGATTTATCATAATAAAAATGTCCTACCTTGAGCTGTTCTTCCATCAGTATCTTGGGCAAAGGATCCTTTCTTGGGAGAAATCGTCTTTTGGTGGAAAGCTGTCCTCTTGCCATGTGGAAATGTCAACTACGTTCGGGATGAACTGAAAAGCGTGTCCAACTTTTCACATCGTTGCAAAAATAAATGTCACAAAATCGCACTAAACGGATATAAATTGCTATAAAACGCTTTAAATTAACTACTTTGTGATGTTTGTAACTCCTATAACGAGTGAAAAGATGACCGGAGAAATATAACAGGCTAAACTAATGCTTGGAACAGGAGAGGGTCGGTGTCTTCCACGCGCGTTACGCAGCAAGAAAAGACTTGCTAGCTAAAGGTTTTTTTCATTTGTAGGGCCTGTGAACGAGCAATCGAGCCCGTTGGAATCGTCATCACGTAAAGGCATCCAGGGGAAGACGTAAGAAGTGTCCGTATAGTCATAGCAACGACAGTGCCCGTTTAAATGACTTCAGAAAAGTGGCCAACGTTTCTCAAATCTGACTCCATGTCAGGGAAATTGCTGTAGAATGGGCTCTGTTCCACTTAGAGACAAAATTTCAACTCCTATAGAAACTATAGACTGTTTTCTATCCAATAATAATAATAATATGCATATTGTACGATCAAGGATTTTGTGGGAAGCCGTTTAAAAAATTAGCCACATTAGCATAAATAGTCTAAACAGCGCCCCCATCCCCAACAGGTTAAACAAATCAAAATACATTTGACATTTTACATTCTTCACAGTAGCCACCCTTTGCCTTGATGACAGCTTTGCACACTCTTGGCATTCTCTCAACCAGCTTCACCTGGAATGCTTTTCCAACAGTCTTTCCAACAGAGCACTTATTGGCTGCTTTTCCTTCACTCTGCGATCAAACTCATCCCAAACTATCTCAATTGGGTTGAGGTTGGGTGATTGTGGAGGCCAGGTCATCTGATGCAGTACTCCATCACCCTCCTTGGTCAAATAACCCTTACACTTCCTGGAGGTTTGTTTTGGGTCATTGTGCTGTTGAAAAACAAATGATAGTCTCACTAAGTGCAAACCAGATGGGATGGCTTATTGCTGCAGAATGCTGTGGTAGCCATGCTGGTTAAGTGTGCCTTGAATTTTAAATCACACACAGTGTCACCAGCAAAGCACCCCCACACCATCACACCTCCTCCTCCATGCTTCATGGTCGGAACCACACATGCGGAAATCATCTGTTCACCTACTCTGCATCTCACAAAGACACGGCGGTTGGAACCATAAATCTCAAATTTGGACTCATCAGACCAGAGGACAGATTTCCACCGGTCTAATGTCCATTGCTCGTGTTTCTTGGCCCAAGCAAGTCTGTTCTTCTTATTGGTGTCCTTTAGTAGTGGTTTCTTTGCAGCAATTCAATCATGAAGGCCTGATTCTCCTCTGAACAGTTGATGTTGAGATGTGTCTGTCACTTGAACTCTGTGAAACATTTACTTGGGCTGCAATTTCTGAGCTGGTAACTCTAATGAACGTATCCTCTGCAGCAGAGGTAATTCTGGGTCTTCCTTTCCTGTGGTGGTCCTCATGAGACCTAGTTTCATCTCAGTGCTTGATGGTTTTTGCGACTGCACTTGAAGACACTTTCAAAGTTCTTGAAATTTCCCGCATTGACTGACCTTCATGTCTTAAAGTAATAATGGATTGTCGTTTCTCTTTGTGTATTTGAGCTGTTCTTGCCATAATATGGACTTGGTATTTTACCAGATAGGGCTGTCTTCTGTATACCACCCCTACCTTGTCACAACACAACTGATTGCCTCAAACGCATTAAGAAGGAAAGAAATTCCACAAATTAACTCTTAACAAGGCACACCTGTTAATTGAAATGCATTCCAGGTGACTACCTCATGAAGCTGGCTGAGAGAATGCCAAGAGTGTTCAAAGCTGTCATCAAGGCAAAGGATGGCTTCATTGAAGAATCTCAAATATAAAATCTATTTTGATATGTTTAACACTTTTTGGATTACTACATGATTCCATATGTGTTATTTCATAGTATTTCATAGTTTTTATGTCTTCACTATTATTCTACAAATAACTATGTGTTATTTCATAGTTTTGATGTCTTCACTATTATTCTACAATTAATTATTATTCTATAAATTAAGAAAAACCCTTGAATGCGTAGGTGTGTCAAACTTTTGACTGGTACTGTACATTTCACGCTTAATATTGGGGTGTGCTCAGAAAACTGTTCATGCATGAAGTTTATTTTTATTTTCCCATCGATGTAAAGGAAAATACTTCAAATATTTAATAATTTTTCAAATAATGAATTGCTGTGTGAAATCCATACGCATAAATCCGAAGGTGGAATACATAGAAAAGCATTGGTTCATAGCAACAAGATTAATTTAATAGCATGAGTTTTTCAGAAACCATATACAAATATTTGCAATCGTTATCGTTGTAAAACAAGACTGGATTAAAGCAAGGCATTAGATTAGCAGCATGGATCAAGCTCCTGGTAGGCTGAGCGAGGGAGGAGATTGTGACACAGTCACGGAACTTCTGTGGCATATTAACGATGATATAAGAATAACAGAATGACATAAAGCCAGACTGTATTACCAGGCCATGACACACAATCACACCCAGAGCCAGTATCCACAAAGCATCTCAGAGTAGGAGTGCTGATATAGGATCAGTTTAGCCTTTTAGAACATAATGAATAAGAGCGGGGATCTGATCCAAGATCAGTACTCCTAGTCTGAGACACTTTACCGTACACATGTAGGATCTTCATTTGAGCCAGTTTGCTACAGCAGGAAAATAATCCTGCAGCAACAGGAAATGTGAATTATTATGTGGATTATAATTAATGAACATCTTTGTAGGAGTTGATAAAAAAAAATGCAATGGAAAATCAAGTCTGAAATTTCAAAGTGAGAATTACAAAGTTCAGAAACCTTTTTAAACCTCAAATACACAATTTACATTTCCTGCATTGCAGGAAAGTTCTCCTGCAACAGGGTGATCAAATTAATATCCTACATCTGTATGAATACAGGCTCAAAACTGATGACAATAACTTCAAATCTCAACATAATCTTCTTTGTATGGTGACACAGCTAGCACACAGTAAAGTTCAGAGATGGAACTCATACAGTATGATCAACATATGACAGGTCTGACTGTCTCTTTCTTTCTGGTTCCACTAAAGTGGTGGTGAGACAAGCGGTGTCCCAATTGGCACACTATTCCCTATATAGTGCACTACTTTTGACCAGAGCCCTATAGGCCCTAGTCAAATGTAGTGCACACAATAGTGAATAGGGTGCAATTTGGGATGAACAAAAATCAACCGTATCTGTCATTGCATAGACAAGCAAAGGCCAGAAAAATAATACAACAAACAAAAATACCATTTCATCTAGTATCCTGCACCAGAGATATGTGCATCTGCAATTCACCACTATATGCAATGGGACAAAATACCACGTTCCCCTTCCATTCATAGTTTAATTTACATTTTTGAATCTACTGCAAAAATAAATGTTTCTGTACGTTCAAAATAACAGGACTTTCGGATGGCATCTCAAACAACTGCACCATTTGGTTCCGATCATTCAAGCAGCTTGTGTCCATGGGCTAAACTTATTAAGCAAATCCCTCTCCCACTTCCTCTTTCTCTATCTCTTCCTCCTCCTCTTCCTCTTGTCCGAAGGGGGGTCCGGGGGAGCCAGAGGGGTCGGAGTGACTCAAGTGGCCAATGTCTAGCACCCGCAGGTTGGTCAGGTGTTTGAAGGAGCTCTCCTTCACAGAGTGGGCTGACAGACGGTTGAACCTGAGAGGGGTACAGAGCAAAGGGCTGTGGGGGTCAGGTCCCGTATTCACAAACTGTCTCATAGTAGGAGGGCATATAGGATCCGTTTTGTCTTTTTGTCTTTTTTTTCATCATTAGATCATGAATATGATTATATGGCCTGGAGGATCTGATCCTAGACTTGCATCCTTTACAACTAGCAACTAATCAAAACAAAAGGAATCAGGTGCTGAAATTCTAAATATTATGTGATGATGACTGAGCAGATGCTGGAGTTTGATGTGTAAACCAGCACAGCAAGAGCTGCTAACCGATAGGACGTTATGTTTAGAATCTGAACCAGCATATTATGATAACCAATCCGATATGGACATTGTCCATAAGGACCGGCACAACATATGGTGTAAACAAATCAGGCATTGAGATTCAATAAGTAAATCAGCACAGTATGTGGTCTTAGCCAATCAAATTGTCTGTCTGCTGTTCTGTCTATGACTCAACTGTTTACCTTCCTTTTGAAGTTCTATTGAGTTAGTAAACACCCTGATACTCCCTGTACTGCATCAAGGGGACATGACACCATGTTATCCCATTCAAGCCAATGTCTTGAGTGTCAGTGAAGTTGACCAATCTTAGTTTATAATACACTCATTATCTGTCCCAGACACTCACACCTTCTACACACACACTCACATATTTACAGTTGAAGTCAGAAGTTTACATACATCTTAGCCAAAACTGTTTACATACAGTTTTTCACAATTCCTGACATTTAATCCTAGTAAAAATTCCCTGTCTTAGGTCAGTTAGAATCACC
This sequence comes from Salvelinus fontinalis, assembly GCF_029448725.1. Lineage (NCBI taxonomy): Eukaryota > Metazoa > Chordata > Actinopteri > Salmoniformes > Salmonidae > Salvelinus > Salvelinus fontinalis. The sequence goes on along the minus strand of NC_074678.1, from coordinate 38,588,914 downwards.
ACTAAATTTTAAGTATGTGAAATGTCAGAATAATAGTAGAGAGAAATATTTATTTCAGCTTTTATTTCTTTTATCACATTCCCAGTGGGTCAGAAGTTTACATACACTCAATTAGTATTTGGTAGCATTGATTATAATTGTTTAACTTGGGTCAAATGTTTCGGGTAGCCTTCCACAAGCTTCCCACAATAAGTTGGGTGAATTTTGTCCCATTCCTCCTGACAGAGCTAGTGTAACTGAGTCAGGTTTGTAGGCCTCCTTACTCGCACACTCTTTTTCAGTTCTGCCCACAAATTTTCTATGGGATTGAGGTCAAGGCTTTGTGATGGCCACTCCAATACCTTGACTTTGTTGTCCTTAAGCCATTTTGCCACAACTTTGGAAGTATGCTTGGGGTCATTGTCCATTTGGAAGACCCATTTGCGACCAAGCTTTAACTTCCTGACTGATGTCTTGAGATGTTGCTTCAATATATCCACATCATTTTTCCATCCTCATGATGCCATCTATTTTGTGAAGTGCACCAGTCCCTCCTGCAGCAAAGCACCCCCACAACATGATGCTGCCACCCCCGTGCTTCACGGTTGGGATGGTGTTCTTCGGCTTGCAAGCGTCCCCCTTTTTCCTCCTAACATAATGATGGTCATTATGGCCAAACAATTCTATTTTTGTTTCATCAGACCAGAGGACATTTCTCCAAAAAGTACGTTCTTTGTCCCCATGTGCAGTTGCAAACCGTAGTCTGGCTTTTTTATGGCGGTTTTGGAGCAGTGGCTTCTTCCTTGCTGAGCGGCCTTTCAGGTAATGTCGATATAGTACTTGTTTTACTGTGGATATAGATACTTTTGTACCTGTTTCCTCCAGCATCTTCACAAGGTCCTTTGCTGTTGTCCTTGGATTTGCACTTTTTGCACCAAAGTACGCTCATCTCTAAGAGACGGAACGAGTCTCCTTCCTGAGCTGTATGACGGCTGATGATGATGGTGTTTATACTTGCGTACTATTGTTTGTACAGATGAACATGGTACCTTCAGGCGTTTGGAAATTGCTCCCAAGGATACATTTTTTTGGCTAATTTCTTTTGATTTTCCCATGATGTCAAGCAAAGAGGCACTGCGTTTGAAGGTAGGCCTTGAAATACATTCACAGGTACACCTCCAATTGACTCAAATGACTGTCAATTAGTCTATCAGAAGCTTCTAAAGCTTCTAAAGCCATGACATCATTTTCTGGAATTTTCCAAGCTGTTTAAAGGCACAGTCAACTTAGTGTATGTAAGCTTCTGACCCACTGGAATTGTGATACAATGAATTATAAGTTAAATAATCTGTCTGTAAACAATTGTTGGAAAAATGACTCGTATCATGCACAAAGTAGATGTCCTAACCGACTTGCCAAAACTATAGTTTGTTAACAAGACATTTGTGGAGTGGTTGAAAAAACGAGTTTTAATGACTCCAACCTAAGTGTATGTAAACTTCCGACTTCAACTGTATATCTACGCACACATATGCATGCATAAGCTACACACACACAAACAAGCACACAAATCCCATCCCCCCTCCCCCATTGAACCCATGCAGCATTCCATCCGCTGTAAATTGGCTCAGGCCAGCAGCTCCCACAGCTGTGGAGGGATTTAGAGGAAAAACAAGCGTTTCTAACTGCTGTGATACTTCAGCAGCTGCTGAGGCTGACCCCACAGCATGAAGAGACCAACAGGATGGAGGACAGAGTGGGCTAGATGAGGTCAGGGCCTGTAAAGTCCTTGAGCTGATAAAACAGCCTAGAGCAGTCAGTCAGACTCCTGCTGAAAAAAACAACTGTCTCTAAACCAACCAGACAAACCCTCAGGCCAGCGTCCCACCAATCTTAGATGATTTACTTTCCAAACTGACCACTGGCAAAAATGTCCTGAAATGATTAGTGGTCTAAGAGGTAAAATAATATGACGGAAACTGATACTAACCTAGCTAGCTACATACACCAGTATCTATTCAGACCAGTGGTAGAAAGCAGATGAGGAGACAAGGATGTTAATGGTTTAGAGTTTTGGGACCCAACCCCGCCCACAGACAAGGAAGAAGTCAGAAGAGGACAGGAGGAAGGAAACTAAGAGAAAACTAGTTGGCAGATCTGAGCTGTTTTAGTTGGAAATCCAATAATTTCACTTGATTTAATCAATAGTAAAAGCAGCAGAGCATCCCAAACAAAGAAACAGAACTAGACACAGAGGGAGTATCCCTAAATCTTTACCACCATCAATTCTGTTCTGTTCTATCCTGCAAAAAACAGATAAACAAGAATTTACACCCAAATGAAACAGTGACTTTTGCTTGGTTATTAATGCTGAGTTTTAGAAAAGCACCTGGTTAATTTACATAATATACATTTCATACCCCATTCATTTACATAATATATTTACATAATATACATTTCATACCCCAACAAGATAATTAGAGAGTTTAGGAAAGTAGATAAATTACAAAATAGCCATCTGATGGGTACTTTACATAGTGTATATGTGTAGGAGATTTTAATGAGTGCAGTGAACACAGAGGTAAAGCAGAAGGACAACTTGTTCCGTCAGCAGCTCCCTCCTTCTCTGTGTCCGTTACATAAGTCTCCTCAGCACAGCGCAGCATAGATCAGGTCCAAACAGAAAATAACCACACGTAAGGATGATGAGGGAACTATCAACCAAATATCCATCAGAGCCCTGGGGCTGCGTCCCAAATGGCATGCTAATTCCATATATAGTACACTACATTTGAGTAGTACTTGTTTCAAAAGTAGTGCACTATATAGGGAATAGGGTGCCATTGGACGAAGCTTGGGACTCAATAGACTAGGGGCTATGTGGCTCTGTCTTACAGCTGGCATCAATCAACAGGACTTAGTCACACACTCCCAGTAGAGGATGAATGGTGATGATTTGAGCTGAGTAGAAGGCCAGAAATGTCTCATTCAGAAACAATGCTACAGAAACATATGGAACAGTGGAGTGGAAAGGAGAACACTGGGCCTCAGAGTTAATGGAAGGTGTCAGGAGTTCAATGACGGTTGAATTGTTGTTATCTAATAAACATAGTGAAGTAAGAGTGTGTGTGCGAGCGGGCGGGCGTGCGTGCGTGCGTGTGTACGTGCGTGTATATGGTGTGTATATGGTGATTTCAGAGAGTTTGATTAACACTCGCATTTGATATTGGAACTTATGAGCTGTGGGTTTGAACTGAGAAATAGGTTCAGGTGCGTGTGTGTTTCTAGTTGTGTGGGTGTGTGCGTGCATGCATTATTGTTAAGTCTCTCACCGTAGGAAGATGCCCTTGATGTTGGGGGTGCCCTCGAAGGCAGTGGCAGGGACAGTGCTGATACGATTGGACTGAAGGTACAGGTACTCCAGAGACTCAGGCAGGTCAGAGGGGACATGGGACAGCTGGTTACTGGACAGGTCCAACGTCTGGACGAACACATCAATCAAATCAATCACTTTGTATTTATTGGGCCCTTTTACACCATCAGAGTGCTAACCAACTACCAACAGGTCCAACAACTGAAGGTCAGAGCCAGCAGCCAGCTTTATCACACAGCAAACCTGTAGGTTCAGTAAACTGAGAGGAGAGAAGTGGTTGAGGGGATCAGACAGATTGTAATGGCGAGGTGTGAATTGGGGTGGGGGGCAACACACATCCTCTCTCTTCCTCTCTACCTCTCCCCTCCACCTCACACACCTCAATCATCCGGTCTCACCGTCAGAGCGCTGAGCTCCATCCAGGCTCCTTGGTAGATGGAGTTGAGTTTGAGCTGGTTGTGGTTGAGGTGGATCTCCCTGAGCTTGGACATGCCCTGCAGCGCCCCCTCTGGTATGGAGGTCAGCTGGTTGTCCTTCACCCGGAGGACCTGCAGGGAGCGGGGTAGCCCCAGGGGCAGGGAGTGGAGGGCGTTCCCTGACAGGTCCAAGGTCTCCAGCAGACGCAGCTTCCTGAAAGCTGGATAATCAACATGGTTTCATTAGAATATGTCACAATAGAGATATTTAACCACTGCGGTTAAAGTTGAAGTCGGAAGTTTACATACACTTAAGTTGGAGTCATTAAAACTTGTTTTTCAACCACTCAATACATTTCTTGTTAATAAATTATAGTTTTGGCAAGTCGGTTAGGACATCTACTTTGTGCATGACACAAGTCATTTTCCCAACAATTGTTTACAGACAAATTATTTCACTTATAATTCACTGTATCACAATTCCAGTGGGTCAGAAGCTTACATACACTAAGTTGACTGTGCCTTTAACCTTTTGACGCTAGGGGTCAGATTTGTTTCTTTTTTTTATAACGTTCCCAAGTTAAACGGACTATTTCTCAGGTCCAGATCGTAGAATATGCATATCATTTACAGATTAGGATAGAAAACACTCCAACGTTTCCAAAACTGTCAAAATATTGTCTGTGAGTATAACAAAACTTATTTTGCAGGCGAAAACCTGAGGAAATCTAACCCGGAAGCGATTTTTCTTTTTTCATCAGTGTTTCATTTCCAGTCTTTCTTCCATTTAAAGGGGTATCAACCAGATTCCTTTTCCAATGGCTTCCTCAGGCAGTGACCAGGCTTTAGACATAGTTTCAGGCTTTTATTTTGAAAAATGAGCGAGATTTTTCAGAACTAGTCAGGTGTCCTTTGATTAGTTCCTGCGCGCGAGAGGGGTAGCTCTCCATTTTCTTTCTCTCTTTTATTGAATAGGTTACGGTCCGGTTGAAATATTATCGATTATGTATGTTAAAAACAACCTGAGGATTGAATATAAAAAACATGTGACATGTTTCTACGAACATTACGGATACTTTTTGGAATTTTCGTCGAACGGAACGAGGTTGTAGTTTTCTGAACATAACGCGCAACCCAAATGACGTTTTTTTGTTATAAAAGTAATATTTATCGAACAAAAATAACATTTATTGTGTAACTGGGAGTCTCGTGAGTGCACACATCCGAAGATTATCAAAGGTAAGCCATTAATTTTATTGCTTTTCTGACTTTCGTGACCATGCTAATTTGGGGCTAGCTGTTCTAGCATTGATTGATACACTCACAAAAGCTTGGATTGCTTTCGCTGTAAAGCATATTTTCAAACTCTGACATGATAGGTGGATTAACAACAAGCTAAGCTGTGCTTTGGTATATTTCACTTGTGATTGCATGATTATAAATATTTTTAGTAATATTTTGCGCCCAGCAATTCAGCGGTTGTTTAGGAAAATGATCCCGCTAAAGGGATCCGTAGCGCAGAGAAGTTAAATAGCTTGGAAAATTCCAGAAAATTATGTCATTGTAACGGCTCACTTTCGGTGAGTGAGTTGACCAAGGCGCAGCGGGTGATGAATACATAATACTTTATTGTAAGACGAAGACAGACACGAAATACACTTGACTAAATATACAAAATAACAAAACGAACTAGACAGACCTAAACTACGAACTTACATGAAACGAAGAACACATGAACAGGAACGACCGAAAGAACGAGACGAGACAGTACCGTGTGGTGCAACAAACACAGACACAGCGACAATCACCCACAAACAAACAGTGAGAACACCCTACCTTAATATGACTCTCAATTAGAGGAAAACGCAAAACTCCTGCCTCTAATTAAGAGCCATACCAGGCAACCCAAAACCAACATAGAAACAGAAAACATAGACTGCCCACCCAAAACTCACGCCCTGACCATCACACACATACAAAACAACAGAAAACAGGTCAGGAACGTGACAGTCATGGTTTTAAAAGCTTCTGATAGGCTCATTGACATCATTTGAGTCAATTGGAGGTGTAACTGTGGATGTATTTCAAGGCCTACCTTCAAACTCTGTGCCTCTTTCCTTGACATCATGGGCAACTCGAAAGAAATCAGCCAAGACCTCAGAAAAAAAATTGTAGACCTCCACAAGTCTGGTTCATCCTTGGCAGCAATTTCCAAATGCCTGAGGTTACCACGTTCATCTGTACAAACAATAGTACGCAAGTATAAACACCATGGGACCACGCAGCCGTCATACCACTCAGGATAAAGACGCGTTCTGTCTCCTAGAGATGAACGTACTTTGGTGCGAAAAGCGCAAATCAATCCCAGAACAACAGCAAAGGACCTTGTGAAGATGCTTGTCACGCCCTGACCATAGAGAACCTTTTATTCTCTATGTTGGTTAGGTCAGGGTGTGACTAGGGTGGGTTATCTATGTTGTTTTATGTCTATGTTGGCCTGATATGGTTCCCAATCAGAGGCAGCTGTTTATCGTTGTATATTTAGGCAGCCATTTCCCCACTGTTTTTTTGTGGGATCTTGTGTTTGGAGTTAGTGCATGTTGCACCTCTTATGTTACGGTTCGTTGTTTGTTTCTCTACTTGTTTTGTAAGTTTCACGAAATAAAGAAGTGGAACTCAGAGCCCGCTGCGCCTTGGTCCGTCTCTACACACAGCCGTGACAGAAGATCCCACCACACCAGGAACAAGCAGCGTGCCCAGGAAGAGATGGCATCCTGGACTTGGGAGGAGATCGAGGAGAGAATATCCTGTAATATGGAGGAAGTCTTGGAAAGATACGAAAGCCTGCCGTGGAAACAGACGACAGGAGAAAAGGGAGGACAGCGACGACGCCGGGGTTCGCAGCCAGGTAGAAAGCCCAAAAGACAGCCCACATTTTTTGGGGGGGCACACAGGGTGGCTCCTACGACGGTCCACAGTCCGGAGCCTCCTGCGATGGTCCTCAGTCCGGAGCCTCCTACGACGGTCTACAGTCCGGAGCCTCCTGCGACGGTCCACAGTCCGGAGCCTCCTACGGCGGTCCACAGTCCGAAACCTCCTACGACGGTCCACAATCCGGTACCTCCTACGATGGTCCACAGTCCGGAACCTTCTACGACGGTCCACAGTCCGGAACCCCGTACAACAGTCCACAGGCCGGAGCCCTCCTTTGCGCCGATGCCCATTCCAGGCACGGCATCCAGTCCGGCTCCATGGCAGGAGCCTCCCTCTGCGCCGATGCCCAGTCCAGGCACGGCGTCCAGTCCTGCTCCATGGCAGGAGTCTTCCTCTGCGCCGATGCCCAGTCCAGGCATGGCGTCCAGTCCAGCTCCATGGCCGGAGCCTTCCTCTGCGCCGATGCCTGGGTCCAGGCACGGTGTCCAGTCCAGCTCCATGGCCGGAGCCTTCCTCTGCGCCGGTGCCCAGTCCAGGCACGGCGGCCAACTCAGCTCCATGGCCGGAGCCTTCTTTGGCGCCGGTGCCCAGTCCGGGTGCGGCGTTCTACCCGGCTCCATGGCCGGACCATGGCCGTCTGGGCGGGGACAAAGTCCGCACCAGAGCCGCACCGATGATGGCGGATCTGCGAGATGAGTGGGCACCTCGCCCCGCACCGAAGCCGCCACCGACGCTAGATGCCCACCCGGACCCTCCCCTATAGAGTCAGGTTTTGCGGCCGGAGTCCGCACCTTTGGGGTGGGGGGGGTACTGTCACGCCCTGACCATAGAGAGACTTTTATTCTCTATGTTGGTTAGGTCAGGGTGTGACTAGGGTGGGTTATCTAGGTTGTTTTATGTCTATGTTGGCCTGGTATGGTTCCCAATCAGAGGCAGTTGTTTATCGTTGTCTCTGATTGGGGATCATATTTAAGCAGCCATTTCCCCACTGCTTTTTTGTTGGATCTTGTGTTTGGAGTTAGTGCATGTTGCACCTCTTATGTTACGGGTTCGTTGTTTGTTTCTTTTTTTGTTTTGTAAGTTTGTAAATATGTGGAACTCAAAGCACGCTGCACCTTGGTCCGTCTCCACACACAGCCGTGACAATGCTAGGTACAAGCATTGGTACAGGTACAAAAGTATCTATATCCACAGTAAAACTAGTACTATATCGACATAACCTGAAAGGCCGCTCAGCAAAAAAGAAGACAGTGCTCCAAAACCGACATAAAAAAGCCAGACTACGGTTTGCAACTGCACATGGGGACAAAGATTGTACTTTTTGGAGAAATGTCCTCTGGTCTGATGAAACAAAAATAAAACTGTTTGGCCATAATGACCATTGTTATGTTTGGAGGAAAAAGGGGGACGCTTGCAAGCCAAAGAACACCATCCCAACCGTGAATCACGAGGGTGGCAGCATCCTGTTGTGGAGGTGCTTTGCTACAGGAGGGACTGGTGCACTTCACAAAATAGATGGCATCATGAGGATGGAAAATTATGAGGACATATTGAAGCAACATCTCAAGACATCAGCCAGGAAGTCAAAGCTTGGTCGCAAATGGGTCTTCCAAATGGACAATGACCCCAAGCATACTTCCAAAGTTGTGGCAAAATGGCTTGAGGACAACAAAGTCAAGGTATTGGAGTGGCCATCACAAAGCCCTGACCTCAATCCCATAGAAAATTTGTGGGCAGAACTGAAAAAGTGTGTGCGAGCAAGGAGGCCTATAAACCTGACTCAGTTACAACAGCTCTGTCAGGAAGAATGGGCCAAAATTCACCCAACTTATTGTGGGAAGCTTGTGGAAGGCTACCTGAAACGTTTGACCCAAGTTAAACAATTTAAAGTCAATGCCACCAAATACTAATTGAGTGTATGTAAACTTCTGACCCACTGGGAATGTGATGAAAGAAATAAAAGCTGAAATAAATATTTCTCTCTACTATTATTCTGACATTTCATATACTTAAAATAAAGTGGTGATCCTATCTGACCTAAAACAGGGCATTTTACTAGGATTAAATGTCAGGAATTGTGCAAAACTGAGTTTAAATGTATTTGGCTAAGGTATATAATATGTAAACCTCCGACTTCAACTGTTTATATCACCTGAGCTGAAATATCACTTATGGTGATGATGAAGACTTTATTTTAATCCATTTCTGTTTCATAATGCATTCCAGTATACATTCTGATATTCATGTAGACAGACATACAGAACGTGACAAACAGCACAGTCAGTCATTTCAGCAAACAGTACAGTCATTTCCGGTCACAACTTGCAGACGTGTTGCTGTGCGTTTTGTTGCCAACCTTACTTTCCTACCTGACAACTTTACGGTTTTTACTTTGTAATTACCGCTTATATTTTTTGTTTTTCCCTTACAACTTTTTTTTCATTCAACTTTTTCACTCCGGACGCTTTATCTGGACATAGTTCGTCAGCACCTTCAACAGCTGAAGCTAAGTAGTAACATTAACATTATGCCTTCTATTTGCAGTCGCTGTACTCATAATATACAGGAGAACGATCGCCTTACGGCGAGGATAGCTGTGCTGCAAGCCCAGCTTCAGATGCAATCGTTAGGCAAGGGTCATTTCAGTGTAGGAAAGGATGAAACAGTGTCTGTGCCACCAGTAAGTACAGATAGTAGTATAAATCCCCTCGCACGGTCCCCGCAGCCGGACAACTTTCTCATGGCTCCTGGGGGAAATGCTGTAGGAATGCTCAACCGGTGTCGCTCATTCAGCAGACAGAAACTTTCAACCGGCCTCCCGTTACGGGGTCTGAGATGCCGAAGCTTCACACCATTAGCTCTGACAAATTGAAAACCCTTGTCATTGGCGACTCCATTACCCGCAGTATTAGACTTAAAACGAATCATCCAGCGATCATACACTGTTTACCAGGGGGCAGGGCTACCGACGTTAAGGCTAATCTGAAGATGGTGCTGGCTAAAGCTAAAACTGTCGAGTGTAGAGAGTATAGAGATATTGTTATCCACGTTGGCACCAACGATGTTAGGATGAAACAGTCAGAGGTCACCAAGCGCAACATAGCTTCAGCGTGTAAATCAGCTAGAAAGATGTGTCGGCATCGAGTAATTGTCTCTGGCCCCCTCCCAGTTAGGGGGAGTGATGAGCTCTACAGCAGTCTCTCACAACTCAATCGCTGGTTTTTGGAATTTGTAGATAATTGGCCCTCTTTCTGGGACTCACCCACAAACAGGACCAAGCCTGGCCTGCTGAGGAGTGACGGACTCCATCCTAGCTGGAGGGGTGCTCTCATCTTATCTACCAACATAGACAGGGATCTAACTCCTCTAGCTCCAAAATGAAATAGGGTGCAGGCCAGGAAGCAGGCTGTTAGCCAGCCTGCCAGTTTAGTGGAGTCTGCCACTAGCACAGTCAGTGTAGTCAGCTCAGCTATCCCCATTGAGACTGTGTCTGTGCCTCAACCTAGGTTGGGCAAAACTAAACATGGCGGTGTTCGCCTTAGCAATCTCACTAGGATAAAGACCTCCTCCATTCCTGCCATTATTGAAAGAGATCATGATACCTCACATCTCAAAATAGGGCTACTTAATGTTAGATCCCTCACTTTAAAGGCAGTTATAGTCAATGAACTAATCACTGATCATAATCTTGATGTGATTGGCCTGACTAAAACATGGCTTTAGCCTGATGAATTTACTGTGTTAAATGAGGCCTCACCTCCTGGTTACACTAGTGACCATATCGCCCGTGCATCCGGAGGTGTTACTAACATTTATGATAGCAAATTTGAATTTACAAAAAAAATATATACGTTTTCGTCTTTTGAGCTTCTAGTCATGAAATCTATGCAGCCTACTCAATCACTTTGTATAGCTACTGCTTACAGGCCTCCTGGGCCATATACAGCGTTCCTCACTGAGTTCCCTGAATTCCTATCGGACCTTGTAGTCATAGCAGATAATATTCCAATTTTTGGTGATTTTAATATTCACATGGAAAAGTCCACAGACCCACTCCAAAAGGCATCATCGACTCAGTGGGTTTTGTCCAACATGTCTCTGGACCTACTCACTGCCACAGTCATACTCTGGACATAGTTTTGTCCCATGGAATAAATGTTGTAGATCTTAACCTGTTGAGGATGGGGGCGCTGTTGTGACTATTTATGCTAATCGTGTAATTTTTGAAACGGCTTCCCACAAAATCCTTGATCGTACAATATGCATATTATTATTATTATTGGATAGAAAACAGTCTATAGTTTCTATAGGAGTTGAAATTTTGTCTCTAAGTGGAACAGAGCCCATTCTACAGCAATTTCCCTGACATGGAGTCAGATTTCAGAAATTTTGGCCACTGTTCTGGAGTCAGTTAAAAGGGCACTGTTATTGCTATGACTATACGGACACTGCTTACGTCTTCCCCTGGATGCCTTTACGTGATGACGATTTGAATGGGGTCGATTGCGCGTTCACAGGCACTACAAATGAAAAAACCCTGAGGCTAGTCATTCTTTTGGAGCTGCGTCATGCGCCTAGAGGACACCGGCCCGCACCTGTTCCAAGCTTTAGTGGAGGGAGTAATATTACTCGGGTCATGTTTCTACTCGTTATGGGAGTTAAAAACATCATAAGGTAGTTAATTTAAAGCGTTTTATAGCAATTTATATCCGTTTAGTGCGATTTTGGGACATTTATTTCTGAAACGCTCTGAATTGCTGGGCACGCTTCCAGTTCATCCCGAACGCAGTTGGCATTTCCACATGGCAAGAAGACAGCTTTCCACCAAAAGACGATTACTCCCAAGAAAGGATCCTTTGCCCAAGATACTGATGGAAGAACAGCTCAAAGTAGGACATTTTTATTATGATAAATCGTGTTTCTGTCGAAAAATTTTAGTGGCTTAGGACGCCATGTTTTTTGACGTAGCTTCGCTTGGCGCAAACTGTATTGAAAAGTAAGGATAAATTAAAAAATGTAATTCCGCGATTGTATTAAGAATTAAATTGTCTATCAATCGCTGTCCACCCTATATTTTTTAGTCACGTTTATGAGTATTTATGTATAAGAGTAGATCACTGTCTAAGTGGCGCACGGACATTTTCTCACCAGCTTGGGTACATTTCACATTGTCTAACCATGATTTTGGTGGCTAAATATAAACATTTTCGATCAAACTCTATATGGATTGTGTAATATGATGTTACAGGAGTGTCATCTGAAGAATTCTGAGAAGGTTAGTGAAAAAATTAATATATTTTTGGCGATGTTGACGTTATCGCCCACTTTGGCTAGAATCAATGCTGGGCTGCTATGTGCTATGTGCTATGCTAATATAACGATTTATTGTGTTTTCGCTGTAAGACACTTAGAAAATCTGAAATATTGTCTGTATTCACAGGATCTGTGTCTTTCGATTAGTGTATGCTGTGTATTTTTACGAAATGTTTGATGATTAGTAAGTAGGTAAACACGTTGCTCATAGTAATTATTCTAGTCCATTTGTGACGGTGGGTGCAATTGTAACCTATGCCATCTACCTGAAATATGCACTTTTTTCTAACAAAACCTATCCCATACCATAAATATGTTATCAGACTGTCATCTGATGAGTTTTTTTCTTGGTTAGGGGCTATAAATATCTTAGTTTAGCCGAATTGGTGATAGCTACTGGTGTTGGTGGACAAATAAAAGATGGTGGATTATGCTAATGTGTTTTTAGGTAATAGATGTACATCTTTACATATTGTGTCTTCCCTGTAAAACATTTTAAAAATCGGACATGTTGGCTGGATTCACAAGATCTGTGTCTTTCATTAGCTGTATTGGACTTTAATGTGTGAAAGTTAAATATTTAAAAAAAAAAAAATTTTTGAATTTCGCGGCTCTGCCTTTTCAGTGGGGGGGGGGGGGGGGGGGAGTGCCGCTAGCGGCACTCTCATCCTAGACAGGTTAATGTTTTTCCTCATAATCCTGGACTATCGGACCACCATTTTATTACGTTTGCAATCGCAACAAATAATCTGCTCAGACCCCAACCAAGGAGCATCAAAAGTCGTGCTATAAATTCTCAGACAACACAAAGATTCCTTGATGCCCTTCCAGACTCCTTCTGCCTACCCAAGGACGTCAGAGGACAAAAATCAGTTAACCGCCTAACTGAGGAACTCAATTTAACCTTGCGCAATACCCTAGATGCAGTCGCACCCCTAAAAACTAAAAACATTTGTCATAAGAAACTAGCTCCCTGGTATACAGAAAATACCCGAGCTCTGAAGCAAGCTTCCAGAAAATTGGAACGGAAATGGCGCCACACCAAACTGGAAGTCTTCCGACTAGCTTGGAAAGACAGTACCGTGCAGTATCGAAGAGCCCTTACTGCTGCTCGATCATCCTATTTTTCCAACTTAATTGAGGAAAATAAGAACAATCCAACATTTATTTTTGATACTGTCGCAAAGCTAACTAAAAAGCAGATTTCCCCAAGTGAGGATGGCTTTCACTTCAGCAGTAATAAATTCATGAACTTCTTTGAGGAAAAGATCATGATCATTAGAAAGCAAATTACGGACTCCTCTTTAAATCTGCGTATTCCTCCAAAGCTCAGCTGTCCTGAGTCTGCACAACTCTGCCAGGACCTAGGATCAAGAGAGACACTTAAGTGTTTTAGTACTATATCTCTTGACACAATGATGAAAATAATCATGGCCTCTAAACCTTCAAGCTGCATACTGGACCCTATTCCAACTAAACTACTTAAAGAGCTGCTTCATGTGCTTGGCCCTCCTATGTTGAACATAATAAACGACTCTCTATCCACCGGATGTGTACCAAACTCACTAAAAGTGGCAGTAATAAAGCCTCTCTTGAAAAAGCGAAAACCTTGACCCAGAAAATATAAAAAACTATCGGCCTATATCGAATCTTCCATTCCTCTCAAAAAAAATTGAAAAGGCTGTTGCGCAGCAACTCTCTGCCTTCCTGAAGCCAAACAATGTATAAGAAATGCTTCAGTCTGGTTTTAGACCCCATCATAGCACTGAGACTGCACTTGTGAAGGTGGTAAATTACCTTTTAATGGCGTCAGACCGAGGCTCTGCATCTGTCCTCGTGCTACTAGACCTTAGTGCTGCCTTTGATACCATCGATCACCACATTCTTTTGGAGAGATTGGAAACCTAAATTGGTCTACATGGACAAGTTCTGGCCTGGTTTAGATCTTATCTGTCGGAAAGATATCAGTTTGTCTCTGTAAATGGTTTGTCCTCTGACAAATCAACTGTACATTTCGGTGTTCCTCAAGGTTCCGTTTTAGGACCACTATTGTTTTCACTGCTATGCGGATGACACACAGCTGTACATTTCTATGAAACATGGTGAAGCCCCAAAATTTCCCTCGCTAGAAGCCTGTGTTTCAGACATAAGGAAGTGGATGGCTGAAAACATTCTACTTTTAAACTCGGACAAAACAGAGATGCTTGTTCTAGGTCCCAAGAAACAAAGAGATCTTCTGTTGAATCTGACAATTAATCTTGATGGTTGTAAAGTCGTCTCAAATAAAACTGTGACGGACCTCGGCGTTACTCTGGACCCTGAGCTCTCTTTTGACGAACATATCAAGACTGTTTCCAGGACAGCTTTTTTCCATCTACGTAACATTGCAAAAATCAGAAACTTTCTGTCCAAAAATGATGCAGAAAAATTCATCCATGCTTTTGTTACTTCTAGGTTAGACTACTGCAATGCTCTACTTTCCGGCTACCCAGATAAAGCACTAAAAAAACTTCAGTTAGTGCTAAATACGGCTGCTAGAATCCTGACTAGAAACAAAAAAAAATATCATATTACTCCAGTGCTAGCCTCCCTACACTGGCTTCCTGTTAAGGCAAGGGCTGATTTCAAGGTTTTACTGCTAACCTACAAAGCATTACATGGGCTTGCTCCTACCTATCTTTCCGAGTTGGTCCTGCCGTACATACCTACACGTACGCTACGGTCACAAGACGCAGGCCTCCTAATTGTCCCTAGAATTTCTAAGCAAACAACTGGAGGCAGGGCTTTCTCCTATAGATCTCCATTTTTATGGAATGGTCTGCCTACCCATGTGAGAGACGCAGACTCGGTCTCAACCTTTAAGTCTTTACTGAAGACTCATCTCTTCAGTGGGTCATATGATTGAGTGTAGTCTGGCCCAGGGAAAGGCTCTGGAGCAACGAACCGCCCTTGCTGTCTCTGCCTGGCCGGTTCCCCTCTCTCCACTGGGATTCTCTGCCTCTAACCCTATTACAGGGGCTGAGTCACTGGCTTACTGGTGCTCTTTCATGCCTTCCCTAGGAGGGGTGCGTCACTTGAGTGGGTTGAGTCACTGACGTGATCTTCCTGTCTGGGTTGGCGCCCCCCCTTGGGTTGTGCCGTGGCGGAGATCTTTGTGGGCTATACTCGGCCTTGTCTCAGGATGGTAAGTTGGTGGTTGAAGATATCCCTCTAGTGGTGTGGGGGCTGTGCTTTGGCAAAGTGGGTGGGTTTATATCCTTCCTGTTTGGCCCTGTCCGGGGGTATCATCGGATGGGGCCACAGTGTCTCCTGACCCCTCCTGTCTCAGCCTCCAGTATTTATGCTGCAGTAGTTTATGTGTCGGGGGGCTAGGGTCAGTTTGTTATATCTGGAGTACTTCTGTCTTATCCGGTGTCCTGTGTGAATTTAAGTATGCTCTCTCTAATTCTCTCTTTCTCTCTCTCGGAGGACCTGAGCCCTAGGACCATGCCTCAGGACTACCTGGCATGATGACTCCTTGCTGTCCCCAGTCCACCTGGCCGTGCTGCTGCTCCAGTTTCAACTGTTCTGCCTGCGGCTATGGAACCCTGACCTGTTCACCGGACGTGCTACCTGTCCCAGACCTGCTGTTTTCAACTCTCTAGAGACCGCAGGAGCGGTAGAGATACTCTTAATGATCGGCTATGAAAAGCCAACTGACATTTACTCCTGAGGTGCTGACTTGCTGCACCCTCAACAACTACTGTGATTATTATTATTTGACCATGCTGGTCATTTATGAACATTTGAACATCTTGGCATAGTTCTGTTATAATCTCCACCCGGCACAGCCAGAAGAGGACTGGCCACCCCTCATAGCCTGGTTCCTCTCTAGGTTTCTTCCTAGGTTTTGGCCTTTCTAGGGAGTTTTTCCTAGCTACCGTGCTTCTACACCTGCATTGCTTGCTGTTTGGGGTTTTAGGCTGGGTTTCTGTACAGCACTTTGAGATACCAGCTGATGTAAGAAGGGCTATATAAATACATTTTATTTTATTTTATTTACATTGTGAAAGAGTCATCTAACATTTGACATACAGTATTCACATAAACAATTCCTGTACAGCAAATAACAAAACACAAAAAAACATTTCCATTCATATACAGTTCATTCGGAAAGTATTCAGACCCCTTGACATTTTCCACATTTTGTTACGTTACAGCCTTATTAAATAATAATTTCATCAATCTACACACAATACCCCATAATGACAGAGTAAAAACAATTTTTTAGAAATTTTAGTAAATATTACAAATAAAACACTGAAATTCTTTTTTACGTAAGTATTCAGATCCTTTGCTATGAGACTTGAAATTGAGCTCAGGTGCATCCTGTTTCCATTTATTAGTCTTGAGATGTTTCTACAACTTGATTGGAGTCCACCTGTGGTAAATTAAATTGATTGGATATGATTTGGAGAGGCACACACCTGTCTATAAAAGGGCCCACAGTTGACAGTGCAAGTCAGAGTAAAAACCAAGCCATGAGGTCGGAAAAATTGTCTGTAGAGCTCCGAGACAGGATTGTGTCAAGGCACAGATCTGGGAAGGGTACCAAAACATGTCTGCAGCACTGAAGGTTCCCAAGAACACAGTGGTCTCCATCATTCTTAAATGGAAGAAGTTTGGAACCACCAAGACTCTTCCTAGAGCTGGCCGCCCGGCCTTGGTCATCGAGGTGTCCAAGAACCCGATGTTCACTCTGACAGAGCTCCAGAGTTCCTCTGTGGAGATGGGAGAACCTTCCAGAAGGACAACCATCTCTGCAGCACTCCACCAATCATGCCTTGATGGTAGAGTGGCCAGATGGAAGCCACTCCTCAGTAAAAGGCACATGACAGCACACTTGGAGTTTGCCAAAAGGCACCCTAAAGGCCTCAGACCATGAGAAACAAGATTCTCTGGTCTGATGAAACCAAGATTGAACTCTTTGGCCTGAATGCCAAGCGTCACGTCTGGAAGAAACCTGGCAGCATGGTAGTGGCAGCATCATGCTGTGGGGATGTTTTTCAGCGGCAAGGACTGGGAGACTAGTCGGGATCGAGGGAAAGATGAACGGAGCAAAGTACAGAGAGATCCTTGATGAAAACCCATACAGAGTCCAGACTTGAACCCAATCGAACATCTTTGGAAAAACTTGAAAATAGCTGTGCAGCGACACTCCCCATCCAACTTGACAGCGCTTGAGAGGATCTGCAGAAAAGAATGGGGGAAACTCCCCGAATACAGGTGTGCCAAGCTTGTAGCGTCATACGCAAGAAGACTCGAGGCTGTAATCGCTGCCAAAGGTGCTTCAACAAAGTACTGAGTAAAGAGTGAATACTTATGTAAATGTAATACATATATTTTTTATATATATAAATGTGCAACAAAAAAAATAAAACCAGTTTTTGCTTTGTCATAATGGGGTATTGTGTGTAGATTGATGAGGGGGGAAAATGATTTAATAAATTTAAAATAATGTAACAAAATGTGGAGGGTTCTGAATACTTTCCGAATGCACTGGAGGAAACCAGACGTGGTGGTGGCAGTATCATGCTGTGGGGATGTTTTTCAGCGGCAGGGACTGGGAGACTAGTCTGGATCGAGGGAAAAATGAACGGAGCAAAGTACAGAGAGATCCTTGATGAAAACCCGCTCCAGACCTCAGACTGGGGCAAAGGTTCACCATCCAACAGGACACCGACCCTACGCACAAAGTCAAGTCAACACAGGAGTGGCTTCGGGACAAATCTCTGAATGTCCTTGAGTGGCCCTGCCAGAGCCCGGACTTGAACCCGATCAAACAACTCTGGAGAGACCTGAAAATAATCAAGAGTTCTGAATACTTTCCGAATGCACTGTATATAGGTGAAAGCCTTATGTTCCACATAGGATTAATAGGTGTACCTTCTCGGTGCAGCTTGGGGCTAATGAGGCGGTTGTAGCTGAGGTTGAGCTCAGTCAGGGTGTAAAGCATCACCAGGTCATTGCGTCCGATCTCGTTGATGCCGTTGTGAAGCAGCATAAGGGTCTTGGCTCGGCGGGGGAGACCCCTGGGGACACGCTCCAGCTGGTTGTTGTACATGTGGAGGGTGTGTAGCTTCTTCAGGCCCTGGGGAGAAGAGAAAACTATTTTTGTGAACAATTTAATGTTATTGTAAGCGCATATCATTGCACATTTCACATTTCTCCTCGATCATTTAACATATACACAAATTATGATAATCATGACACCACGACACTCTGTGGTGGTTCAACCTGACCAAACTAACCGCCAGATCAAGCTATATAGTCATCTATCATATTTTTCATGGTCCTTTGAGCTAGATACACCTGTGGCGGTGTATTTATCCACAGTATAAGATTTAACCAGTTGAATAAAAAAGACAACATTTAGATTTCCGTCTAAATAGACATACCCAAACATAATTATTTTTCATGAGATGGCCATGAACAATAAATGGTCATGTTGCATAGTTTTAGAAAGGTCTGGTACTCACCTTTCTGGTACAAATAGTTGTACTCACTTATGAAGACACAAGCTCAAATACATAGTATAAATATATATATATTTTTCTATTCAAGTATTCAGCAATGCTATAGGCCTACATGGAATGCAGCTTGGTGTATGGAGCGGGAGCGTAGCTGATTGTTGTGCAGCAGTAGGTACTCCAGGTTACGGCAGGCTATGAGGGCATCGCCAGGGATACTGCGGATGTTGTTCTTCTCTAGGTGTAGCAGTATCAGACCTCGAGGCAGACCCTGAGGAACCACACTCAGGTTGTTGTTGGACAGGTCCAGATACTCCAGCTTGGTCAACTGGCTGAGAGGGGAGAGGGTGATGTTATCTTTGATAGAGAAGAGCTTAGGTTATCACTTTATCTTTAAATGTCATCTTTCCATGAATAGACGAATCTCACTTTCTCTCTCATAATGTACCAGCTCAACCTAAGCTCTCTATCTCTCTCTCATTACATAATCATTGTCCCTCCCTGTCTCATTACATAATCATTGTCCCTCCCTGTCTCATTACATAATCATTGTCCCTCCCTGTCTCATTACAGTATCATTGTCCCTTCCTGTTTCATTACAGTATCATTGTACCTGCCTCTTTCCTTATGGTATCATGGTATTACAGTATCATTGTCCCCGACTGTTTCATTACAGTATCATTGTCCCTGCCTGTTTCATTACAGTCCCAATGTCCCTCCCTGTTTCATTACAGAATCCTTGTCCATGCCTGTTTCATTACATAATCATTGTCCCTGCCTGTTTCATTACAGTATCATTGTCCCTGCCTGTTTCATTACAGTATCATTGTCCCTGCCTGTTTCATTACAGTATGATTGTCCCTGCCTGTTTCATTACAGTATGATTGTCCCTGCCTGTTTCATTACATAATCATTGTCCCTGCCTGTTTCATTACAGTATGATTGTCCCTGCCTGTTTCATTACAGAATCATTGTCCCTGCCTGTTTCATTACAGTATCATTGTCCCTGCCTGTTTCATTACAGTATCATTGTCCCTGCCTGTTTCATTACAGTATCATTGTCCCTGCCTGTTTCATTACAGTATCATTGTCCCTGCCTGTTTCATTACATAATCATTGTCCCTGCCTGTTTCATTACAGTATCATTGTCCCTGCCTGTTTCATTACAGTATCATTGTCCCTGCCTGTTTCATTACAGTATCATTGTCCCTGCCTGTTTCATTACATAATCATTGTCCCTGCCTGTTTCATTACAGTATCATTGTCCCTGCCTGTTTCATTACAGTATCATTGTCCCTGCCTGTTTCATTACAGTATGATTTCCCCTGCCTGTTTCCTTTTGCAGTGTCATTGTCCCAGCTTTACATTGGCGTGTGTTGTAAAGTCTATGGGTCTTTGTTTTTCATCAATACCATCAGTAATAATGTAAGGTGGCCTCGGATATATTGAATCGTAGAAGAAGACTTTGCTCAGGTGGACTTAATGGCCCTCTGTTGTGTTTTTGTGTTTGTCTGTAAGTCTGAGTATCATACACAGTGACAGTAAATGGTACTACAGTACCTGAAGGTCTCGTTGTCCATGCCTTCATTGCTAAGCAGGTTGTTCTGTAGGTAGAGCTCTCTGAGCTGGGTCAGGCTGTCAAACGCCCCTGATGGGATCTTCTCCAGCATGTTGTTCTGTTATACCAAGAAGACACACAATCATCATCACTTATGATTATCACAGACACTTTGTCAATATTTTTGTTTCCTCTTCTCCTTTAATCCCCCTCCTCAATTCCCACTAACGTGGAAGGTGTGGAGAAGACGGGAGGAGAGGAAATGAGGAATCGAGGAAATTGAGAAAGAGCCTCAAATGCTTGGCTGTATGGATGTGGAGTGTGCTGTTCTGACGCATCTTTATTGTCTAAGGTCAGGTACTCTGTACCTACAGTACCTTTAGATGTAGGCGGTAGAGAGCAGAGGGCAGGTTCCTAGGGACGTAGCGGAGGAAGTTACTGGACATGATGAGAACCTCCAGGCTGTCAGAACCGTTAAACATGTTCTCTGGTAGCCCTGCATCTGTCAGTTTGTTGTTATGGAGATACACTGACCTGGGGTGGAGTTAGGACACAGGGGAGAAAGCATGATATTAGTGGTTAAATTTGTTATGCTATGAAAGAAGCAAGGTAATTAAAGACAATATAACAATATAACACCTATAGCAACATCCAATCAAATTGTACTTGGCACATGTGTCGAATACAACAGGTGTAGACCGTACAGTTAAATGCTTACTTACAAGCCCTTAACCTACAATGCAGTTTTAAGAAAAGTACCTAAAAAAATAAGAAATAAAGTAACAAATAATGAATGGGGAGCAGTAAAATAACAATAGCAAAGCTATATACAGGGGGTACCGGTACAGAGTCAATGTGCGGGGGCACCGGTTAGTCGAAGGTAATTGAGGTAATATATACATGTGGGCAGAGTTATTAAAGTGACTTATGCATAGATAACAACAGTGAGTAGCAGCAGCGTAAAAGGGGGTGGGGGACAATGCAAGTAGTCTGGGTAGCCATTTGATTAAATGTTCAGTAGTCTTATGGCTTTGGGCTAGAAGCTGTTTAGAAGCATCTTGGACCTAGACTTGGCGCTTCGGTACTGCTTGCCATGCAGTAGCAGAGAGAACAGTCTATGACTACGGTGGCTGGAGTCTTTGACAATTTTTAAGGTCTTCCTCTGACACTGTCTGGTATAGAGGTCCCGGATGGCAGGAAGCGTGGCCCCAGTGATGTACTGGGTTGTACGCACTACTCTCTGTAGTGCCTTGCGGATGGAGGCCGAGCAGTTGTCATACCAGGCAGTGATGCAACCAGTCAGGATGCTCTCGATGGTGCAGCTGTATAACCTTTTGGCATCTGAGGACCATTGCCAAATCTTTTTAGTCTCCTGAGGGGGGAATACGTTTTGTCGTGCCCTCTTCACGACTGTCTTGGTGTGCTTGGACCATGTTAGTTTGTTGGTGATGTGGACACCAAGGAACTTGAAGCTCTCAACCTGCTCCACTACAGCTCCGTCGATGAGAATGGTGGCGTGCTCGGTCCTCCTTTTCCTGTAGTCCACAATCATCTCCTTAGTCTTGATCATGTTGAGGGAGAGGTTGTTGTTCTGGCACCACACGGCCAGGTCTCTGACCTCCCTATATGCTGTCTCGTCGTTGTTGATGATCAGGCCTACCACTGTTGTGTCATCAGCAAACTTAATGATGGTGTTGGAGTCATGCCTGGCCGTGCAGTCATGAATGAACAGGGAGTACAGGAGGGGACTGAGCACGCACCCCTGAGGAGTCCCTGTGTTAAGGATCAGTGTGGCGGATGTGTTGTTACCTACCCTTACCATCTGGGGGTGGCCCATCAGGAATTCCAGGATCTAGTTGCAGAGGGAGGTGTTTAGTCCCAGGGTCCTTAGCTTAGTCATGAGCTTTGAGGGCACTATGGTGTTGAATGCTAAGCTATAGTCAATGAATAGCATTCTCACATAGGTGTTCCTTTTGTGCCATTTGTGAAAGGGCAGTGTGGAGTGCAATAGAGATTTCATCATCTGTGGATCTGTTGAGGCGGTATGCAAATTGGAGTGGGATAATGCTGTTGATGTGACCCATGACCAGCATTTCAAAGCACTTCATGGCTACAGACGTGAGTGCTACGGGTCGGTAGTCATTTAGGCAGGTTACCTTAGGGTTCTTGGGCACAGGGACTATGGTGGTCTGCTTGAAACATGTTGGTATTACAGACTCAGACAAGGAGAGGTTGAAAATGTCAGTGAATACACTTGCCAGTTGGTCAGCGCATGCTCGGAGTACACATCCTGGTAACCCGTCTGGCCCTGCGGCCTTGTGAATGTTGACCTGTTTAAAGGTCTTACTCACATCGGCTGCGGAGAGCGTGATCACACAGTCGTCCGGAACAGCTGGTGCTCTCATGCATGTTTCAGTGTTACTTGCCTCGAAGCGAGCATAGAAGTAATTTAGCTCATCTGGTAGGCTCGTGTCACTGGGCAGCTCTCGGCTGTGCTTCCCTTTGTAGTCTGTAATAGTTGAATAAGACCTTTCTACTGTGAGAATGTAATGTAATCTACTGTGAGAATGTAATCCTCCTACACAAAACCTCCCACCAACCAACCTATCCACACACACACACACACACACACACACACAGACAGACACACTCACTTACTTCAGTCCTGGCTTCTGGCCAAATGTGTACGGGTAGATCTTTGTGAGTGAATTAGCGGCAAAATCAGCACTGACCAGTGAGGGAGGCAGGTGTCTGGGTGCTGTGGTGAGCTGGGAGGGAAAACGACAGGGAGACAGAGACAGAGAGGAAGGGGGAGAGAGAGAGGTGGGGGAGAGAGAGGGGTGGGGGGGGGGGATGTTACTCTCTTCCTTTCTTTTCTACTGTTGTACTGACCACTAAAGAGCAGTATGCACTGGCAGTAAGGGTTCATTTACATTCCTTCAGAAAGTATTCACACCACTTGACTTTTTCCACATTTTGCATACCAGACAGAATTTAAAATTGATTAATTTGAGATGGTTTGTCACTGGCCTACACACAATACCCCATAATGTCAAAGTGAAATTGTGTTTTTGACATTTTTACAAATTCATTAATAATGTAAAGCTGGAAAGTATTCAACCCCTTTGTTATGGCAAGCCTAAATATGTTGAGGTTAGTGGAAGAACAGCATCTAGTAAAGATGAGGTCAAGCGTATTGCCTGCCTTGTGAGTAGGGGGGGGGGGGGGTGAGAGGGTGAGGTCAAAAGAGGAGAGGAGTGGAAAGAAGGAGGCAGAGAGGAATGAGTCAAAGGTAGACGTGGGGAGGTTAAAGTCACCCAGAACTGTGAGAGGTGAGCCGTCCTCAGGAAAGGAGGTCTCCGGTCTCCAGGTCTCCGGCAGCCTCTGGAACTGCCGATCTGCGGCCAACAAGGCAGAGTTCATCTCAGCCTATGCTTCCCTCCAGTCCCTCGACTTCTTGGCACTGACGGAAACATGGCTCACCACAGATAACACTGCTACTCCTACTGCTCTCTCTTCGTCTGCCCACGTGTTCTCGCACACCCCGAGACCTTCTGGTCAGCGGGGTGGTGGCACCGGGATCCTCATCTCTCCCAAGTGGTCATTCTCTCTTTCTCCCCTTTCCCATCTGTCTATCGCCTCCTTTGAATTCCATGCTGTCACAGTTACCAGCCCTTTCAAGCTTAACATCCTTATCATTTATCGCCCTCCAGGTCCCTCGGAGAGTTCATCAATGAGCTTGATGCCTTGATAAGCTCCTTTCCTGAGGACGGCTCACCTCTCACAGTTCTGGGTGACTTTAACCTCCCCACGTCTACCTTTGACTCATTCCTCTCTGCCTCCTTCTTTCCACTCCTCTCCTCTTTTGACCTCACCCTCTCACCTTCCCCCCCTACTCACAAGGCAGGCAATACGCTTGACCTCATCTTTACTAGATGCTGTTCTTCCACTAACCTCATTGCAACTCCCCTCCAAGTCTCCGACCACTACCTTGTATCCTTTTCCCTCTCGCTCTCATCCAACACTTCCCACACTGCCCCTACTCGGATGGTATCGCGCCGTCCCAACCTTCGCTCTCTCTCCCCCGCTACTCTCTCCTCTTCCATCATATCATCTCTTCCCTCTGCTCAAACCTTCTCCAACCTATCTCCTGATTCTGCCTCCTCAACCCTCCTCTCCTCCCTTTCTGCATCCTTTGCATCCTGACTCTCTATGTCCGCTATCCTCCAGGCCGGCTCGGTCCTCCCCTCCCGCTCCGTGGCTCGACGACTCATTGCGAGCTCACAGAACAGGGCTCCGGGCATGGAGGAAAACTCGCCTCCCTGCGGACCTGGCATCCTTTCACTCCCTCCTCTCTACATTTTCCTCTTCTGTCTCTGCTGCTAAAGCCACTTTCTACCACTCTAAATTCCAAGCATCTGCCTCTAACCCTAGGAAGCTCTTTGCCACCTTCTCCTCCCTCCTGAATCCTCCTCCCCCTCCCCCCCCCCTCCTCCCTCTCTGCAGACGACTTCGTCAACCATTTCGAAAAGAAGGTCGACGACATCCGATCCTCGTTTGCTAAGTCAAACGACACCGCTGGTTCTGCTCACACTGCCCTACCCTGTGCTCTGACCTCTTTCTCCCCTCTCTCTCCAGATGAAATCTCGCGTCTTGTGACGGCCGGCCGCCCAACAACCTGCCCGCTTGACCCTATCCCCTCCTCTCTTCTCCAGACCATTTCCGGAGACCTTCTCCCTTACCTCACCTCGCTCATCAACTCATCCTTGACCGCTGGCTACGTCCCTTCCGTCTTCAAGAGAGCGAGAGTTGCACCCCTTCTGAAAAAACCTACACTCGATCCCTCCGATGTCAACAACTACAGACCAGTATCCCTTCTTTCTTTTCTCTCCAAAACTCTTGAACGTGCCGTCCTTGGCCAGCTCTCCTGCTATCTCTCTCAGAATGACCTTCTTGATCCAAATCAGTCAGGTTTCAAGACTAGTCATTCAACTGAGACTGCTCTTCTCTGTATCACGGAGGCGCTCCGCACTGCTAAAGCTAACTCTCTCTCCTCTGCTCTCATCCTTCTAGACCTATCGGCTGCCTTCGATACTGTGAACCATCAGATCCTCCTCTCCACCCTCTCCGAGTTGGGCATCTCCGGCGCGGCCCACGCTTGGATTGCGTCCTACCTGACAGGTCGCTCCTACCAGGTGGCGTGGCGAGAATCTGTCTCCTCACCACGCGCTCTCACCACTGGTGTCCCCCAGGGCTCTGTTCTAGGCCCTCTCCTATTCTCGCTATACACCAAGTCACTTGGCTCTGTCATAACCTCACATGGTCTCTCCTATCATTGCTATGCAGACGACACACAATTAATCTTCTCCTTTCCCCCTTCTGATGACCAGGTGGCGAATCGCATCTCTGCATGTCTGGCAGACATATCAGTGTGGATGACGGATCACCACCTCAAGCTGAACCTCGGCAAGACGGAGCTGCTCTTCCTCCCGGGGAAGGACTGCCCGTTCCATGATCTCGCCATCACGGTTGACAACTCCATTGTGTCCTCCTCCCAGAGCGCTAAGAACCTTGGCGTGATCCTGGACAACACCCTGTCGTTCTCAACTAACATCAAGGCGGTGGCCCGTTCCTGTAGGTTCATGCTCTACAACATCCGCAGAGTACGACCCTGCCTCACACAGGAAGCGGCGCAGGTCCTAATCCAGGCACTTGTCATCTCCCGTCTGGATTACTGCAACTCGCTGTTGGCTGGGCTCCCTGCCTGTGCCATTAAATCCCTACAACTCATCCAGAACGCCGCAGCCCATCTGGTGTTCAACCTTCCCAAGTTCTCTCACGTCACCCCGCTCCTCCGCTCTCTACACTGGCTTCCAGTTGAAGCTCGCATCCGCTACAAGACCATGGTGCTTGCCTACGGAGCTGTGAGGGGAACGGCACCTCAGTACCTTCAGGCTCTGATCAGGCCCTACACCCAAACAAGGGCACTGCGTTCATCCACCTCTGGCCTGCTCGACTCCCTACCACTGAGGAAGTACAGTTCCCGCTCAGCCCAGTCAAAACTGTTCGCTGCTCTGGCACCCCAATGGTGGAACAAACTCCCTCACGACGCCAGGACAGCGGAGTCAATCACCACCTTCCGGAGACACCTGAAACCCCACCTCTTTAAGGAATACCTAGGATAGGATAAAGCAATCCTTCTGACCCCCCCCCCCCCCCCCCCCCCATTAAAAGATTTAGATGCACTATTGTAAAGTGGCTGTTCCACTGGATGTCATAAGGTGAATGCACCAATTTGTAAGTCGCTCTGGATAAGAGCGTCTACTAAATGACTTAAATGTTAAATGTAAATGTAAATATGTTCAGGAGTAAGAATGCACTTAACAAGTCACATAATAAGTTCCATGGACTCACTCTGTGTGCAATAACAGTGTTTAGCATGATTTTTAAATGACTACCTCATCTCTGTACACCACACATACAATTATGTGTAAGGTCCCTCAGTCGAGCATTGACTTTCAAACACAGATTCAACCACAAAGACCAGGTTTTCCAATGCACCTATTGGTAGATGGATTTTTTTTTAAAGCAAACATTGAATATCCCTTTGATCATAGTGAAGTTATTAGTTACACTTTGGATTGTGTATCAATACACCCAGTCACCACAAAGATACAGGTGTCCTTCCTAACTCAGTTGCCGGAGAGGAAAGAAAAACGTTCAGGGATTTCACCATGAAGCCAATGGTGACTTTAAAACAGTTACAGAGTTTAATGGCTGAGATAGGAGAAAATTGAGGATGGATCAACAACATTGCAATTGCTCCACAATAACAACCTAATTGACAGAGTGAAAAGAAGGAAGCCTGTACAGAATAAAAATACTCCAAAACATGCATCCTGTTTCCAACAAGGCACTAATGAAATACTGCAAAAAATGTGGTAAAGCAATTCACTTTTTGTCCTGAATACAAAGTGTTATGTATGGGGCAAATCCAATACAACAAATTACTGAGAACCACTCTCAATATTTTCAAGCATACTGGTGGCTGCATCATATTATGGGTATACTTGTAATTGCTAAGGACTGGGAAGATTTTCAGGATAAAAAAGAAACAGAACGTAGCCAAGCACAGGCAAAATTCTTGAGGAAAACCTTGTTCAGTCAGCTTTCCACAAGACACTGGGAGTTGAATTCACCTTTGAGCAGGACAATAACCCAAAACATAAGGCCAAATCTAAACTGGAGCTGCTTACCAAGACGACAGTGAATGTTCCGGAGTCGCTAAGTTACAGTTTTTACTTAAATCTACTTGAAAATCTATGGTAAGACCTGAAAATGGTTGTCTAGCAATGATCAACAACAAATTTGACAGATCTTGAAGATTTAGAAAAGAATAATGGGCAAATGTTGCACAGACTTACCCAGAAAGACTCACAGCGGTAATCGCTGTCAAAGGTGCTTCTACAAAGTATTGACTCAGGGGTGTGAATACGTATGTAAATTAGATATTTCTGTATTTCATTTTCAGTAAATTTGCAAAAATGTCCCATACGTCAACAGGAAGTTACTGCATTGTTGGCATAGAGTGCATTCAGAAAGTACTCAGATCCCTTGACTTTTTCCAAATTTTGTTTCATGAGAGCCGTATTCAAAAATGTATTAAATTACATGTTTTCCTCATCAATCTATACACAATGCACTATATTGACAAAATGAAAACAGGTTTTTAGAAATTTTTGCAATTTTGTGTTCAGACCCTTTGCTATGAGCCTCGAAATTGACCTCAGGTGCATACGGATTCCATTTATCATCCTTGAGATGTTTCTACAACTTGACTGGAGTCCAACTGTGGTAAATGCAATTGTTTGGACATGATTTGGAAAGGCACGCACGTGTCTATATAAGGTCCCACAGTTGACAGTGCATGTCAGAGTAAAAAAACAAGTAATTAGGTTGAAGGAACTGTCCGTAGAGCTCCAAGTCAGGATTGTGTTGAGGCACAGATCTGGGGAAGGGTACCAAAACATTATGCAGCATTGAAGGTCCCCAAGAACACAGTGGCCGCCGTCATTCTTAAATGGAAGAAGTTTGGAACCACCAAGACTCTTCCTAGAGCTGGCTGCCCGGCCAAACTGAGCAATACGGGGAGAAGGGCCTTGGTCAGGGAGGTGACCAAGAACCCGATGGTCACTCTGACAAAGCTCCAGTGTTCCTCTGTGGAGATGGGAGAACCTTCCAGAAAGACAACCATCTCTGCAGTACTCCACCAATCAGGCCTTTATGATAGAGTGGCCAGACAGAAACCACTCCTCAGTAAAAGGCACATGACAGCCCGCTTGGGGTTTGCAAAAGGCACCTAAAGACTCCCAGACCATGAGAAACAAGATTCTCTGGTCTGATGAAACCAAGATTGAACTCTTTGGCCTGAATGCCAAGTCTCACGTCTGGAAGAAACCTGGCAGCATGGTAGTGGCAGCATCATGCTGTGGGGATGTTTTTCAGTGGCAAGGACTGGGAGACTAGTTGGGATCGAGGGAAAGATGAACGGAGCAAAGTACAGAGAGATCCTTGATGAAAACTTAGACAGAGTCCGGACTTGAACCCAATCGAACAACTCTGGAAAGACTTGAAAATAGCTGTGCAGCGACGCTCCCCTTCCAACTTGACAGAGCTTGAATGGGGGAAACTCACCGAATACAGGTGTGCCAAGCTTGTAGCGTCATACGCAAGAAGACTCGAGGCTGTAATCGCTGCCAAAGGTGCTTCAACAAAGTACTGAGTAAAAAGTGAATACTTATGTAAATGTAATACATATATTTTTTATACACTGCTCAAAAAAATAAAGGGAACACTTAAACAACACAATGTAACTCCAAGTCAATCACACTTCTGTGAAATCAAACTGTCCACTTAGGAAGCAACACTGATTGACAATAAATTTCACATGCTGTTGTGAAAATGGAATAGACAAAAGGTGGAAATTATAGGCAATTAGCAAGACACCCCCAAAAAAGGAGTGATTCTGCAGGTGGTGACCACAGACCACTTCTCAGTTCCTATGCTTCCTGGCTGATGTTTTGGTCACTTTTGAATGCTGGCGGTGCTCTCACTCTAGTGGTAGCATGAGACGGAGTCTACAACCCACACAAGTGGCTCAGGTAGTGCAGTTCATCCAGGATGGCACATCAATGCGAGCTGTGGCAAAAAGGTTTGCTGTGTCTGTCAGCGTAGTGTCCAGAGCATGAAGGCGCTACCAGGAGACAGGTCAGTACATCAGGAGACGTGGAGGAGGCCGTAGGAGGGCAACAACCCAGCAGCAGGACCGCTACCTCCGCCTTTGTGCAAGGAGGAGCACTGCCAGAGCCCTGCAAAATGACCTCCAGCAGGCCACAAATGTGCATGTGTCAGCATATGGTCTCACAAGGGGTCTGAGGATCTCATCTCGGTACCTATTGGCAGTCAGGCTACCTCTGACGAGCACATGGAGGGCTGTGCGGCCCACACAAAGAAACTTGTGTGGGTTGTAGACTCCGTCTCATGCTACCACTAGAGTGAGAGCACCGCCAGCATTCAAAAGTGACTAAAACATCAGCCAGGAAGCATAGGAACTGAGAAGTGGTCTGTGGTCACCACCTGCAGAATCACTCCTTTTTTGGGGGTGTCTTGCTAATTGCCTATAATTTCCACCTTTTGTCTATTCCATTTGCACAACAGCATGTGAAATTTATTGTCAATCAGTGTTGCTTCCTAAGTGGACAGTTTGATTTCACAGAAGTGTGATTGACTTGGAGTTACATTGTGTTGTTTAAGTGTTCTCTTTATTTTTTTTGAGCAGTGTATATATAAATGTGCAACAAAAAAAATAAAACCTGTTTTTGCTTTGTCATAATGGGGTATTGTGTGTAGATTGATGAGGGGGGGGGAATTATTTAATAAATTTAAAATAATGTAACAAAATATGGAGGGTTCTGAATACTTTCCGAATGCACTGTATGACTATGGCAGGCCTTACTCTTCCCTCATCTAAAACAGGGTATATGCAAAACTCCTTTCAGTCACTCCTCTGAATATTATATAAAGTATTACAGACGTAGTAACAGAGAGAGTATACAGAAATAGGAGTAACTGCTACAGTAGTAGCAAGCTTAACGTTAGTGTTACATGGCTTTATATCTGCTCCCTTTTCAACATGCTTTTATGGATTAAAGTAACATGGGTTTCTTTTAGGCTTAGTGAGCACTTTAAAATCCCCCTTTCTTTCTGTTTCTCTCCCTTTCTCTATCTCTCCACCTCCCCCTCTCCCGTTCTCTCCCTACCTCGCACTTTCTCGCTCTCTCTCTCCCTCACTCTCTTTCTCCCTCACCCCTCTCTCGCACAGTCAAAAACGACTGTATGCCACAGCGACATTTTAGATCTGACCAGCTGGCATGGATACACTGGAAGTGATTACAACCATAAGCTGGCACACACTGGGTGAGAAGAGAATGGATATTGCCTGGTTGACTGTCTGCCACCTTTCCTGCTGGCAACAGCAGCACTGCTGGCAAACATACAACATCACAACATAAAATAATATATTAGACATTTCACACAGAATTATACTTTGACACACTAAGAATAGAAGATCCAGGGTGGAAGATCCAGGGTGGAAGATCCAAGTATGGAATGGAAAGGAAAATGTTAATTCTAGAACCAACAAAAGCATTTTTTTAACGGGTATTTCAGCCATTTGGTTATTTTGCGGTTTTGTTCAGAAAGCAATTACTCTTTGGAGGGAGATATTGTGTTATGGCTCTAGCCTGAGTCATTACATATTTGTATTGCTGAATTCTTGTGGATGTCGGACTCAACCTGGAGACCATCCAAGCTCACTCAGTATGCTTTGGATTGCTCAAAATACAACTTTAAAACAGTTGTTTTCTTGTTATGATTCCTATAGGAATAGAACCAAGTAGAGGTGTGAAGATGGTTTCAGAGAGCTCCATGGTGACCCTAGCAGCACTTTTAATGAGCACAGCACACTATACTGTGTGCTTCTCTCTCCTGGGAGTTCTGATTAAGTATGAATGATTACCACATGTGAAAACGGTAACACTTTAATTGGATAGTTCATCTGTAGATGCTCTAAAGACTATCTACTAATCCTAACCCTAACCCTTATCCTAATCCTAATCCTAACCCTAACCCTTATCCTAATCCTAATCATAACCCTAACCCTTATCCTAATCCTAACCCTTATCATAATCCTAACCCTAACTCTTATCCTAATCTTAACCCTAGCCATAGTCTTTACCTTTACCCTAACCCTTATTCTAAACCTAACCCTAACCATAACCTTTGCAAGCAGTTACTTATCAACAGATCATTTGTTGATAGTATGACCATCTGTAGAGCATCTACAGATGGGAAATCCGGACTATCCAAATAAAGTGTGACCGTGAAAACGAACTGAAGAATGTTTACATAGGCCCAAATGAACCAGATTCAAGTTCTGTAACAGTGAGGGAAGAATAGCGATTTGTTTTTTCTGAAGGCTCAAGGTCTGTGTTTACGACTGTGTTTATAATGACGCACCTTGTTATTGGCCAAGTACAAGTAGGTCAGCTGTTCCAGCACTGTAAACCCTTCATCTTCAAGGCCTGAAAACACGCGCACATGCACACACACACATAAACACACACACATAAACACACACACAAACTAAATGGAACATGAATATAGAATATGTTATTCAGCCTTCAACCCATGCCTAAAAGCATATACAACACAGAAGATAAAGATCGTACTGCTTTACTTAAGTGAAAAAAAGCTGGACAGCAAATAAGAGAAAATAACACACATATGTTAATCATAATTCCAGCTAAGCATATATTATAAATGGGGTGGATCTAGAAGAACTGGAGCCGTCTGTAAACCGACAGTCTGCCAGAGGCTGCAATTCCACATGGACCCAGACAGAGAAAGACAGAAAGAACAAGACAATAATAATAGACACAAACATAGTTCTCACAGTTTGTTGTCAACAAATAAAAAATGTCTGTCTGTCTGTATCTCCACTAGCTACTTTCAGATCTCCGTCCCGTGATGTCATTAATTTGTTATTTTTGTTTGATTCTTTCTCTCTTAGTCTCTGTGTCTAGTTTATCTTGCATGGTCAGACTAACGTCTGTCTGTCTCTTTCTCCCTTGGCTACTTTCAGACTAAATGAATGAATGAATGAATGAATGAATGTTTGTTTGTCTGTCTGTCTGTCTGTCTGTCTGTCTGTCTGTCTGTCTGTCTGTCTGTCTGTCTGTCTACTTTCTGTCTAGTTCTTACTTTGCTCTCTCTCTCTCTGTCTAGTTCTTACCTTGCTCTCTCTCTCTGTCTAGTTCTTACATTTCTCTCTCTCTCTCCCTAGTTCTTGCCTTGCTCTCTCTCTCTCTCCCTAGTTCTTATCTTGCTCTCTCTCTCTCTCCCTAGTTCTTACCTTGCTCTCTCAGGTTCTTACCTTGCTCTCTATTTCTGTCTCTGTCTAGTTTTTACCTTGCTCTCCATTTCTGTCTCTGTCTAGTTTTTACCTTGAGCTCTCTCTCTCTCTGTCTAGTTTTTACCTTGCTCTCTCTCTCTCTGTCTAGTTTTTACCTTGCTCTCTCTCTCTCTGTCTAGTTTTACCTTGCTCTCTATTTATTTAAAAATTATTTATTTTACCCCTTTTTCTCGCCAATATCATGGTATATAATTGATAGTTACAGTCTTGTCACATCGCTGCAACTCCCGTACGGACTTGGGAGAGACGAAGGTCGAGAGCCGTGCATCCTCCGAAACACGACCCAGCCAAGCCGCTCTGCTTATTTGACACAATGCCCACTTAACCGGGAAGCCAGCCGCACCAATGTGTCGGAGGAAACACCGTACACCTGGAGACCGTGTCAGCGTGCATGCGCACGGCCTGCCACAGTGTCTTAAACCACTGCGCCACCCGGGAGGCCCCTCTGTCTAGTTTTTACCTTGCTCTCTCTCTCCCATCTCTGTCTAGTTTTACCTTGCTCTCTCTCTCCCGGCTCTGTCTAGTTTTACCTTGCTCTCTCTCTCCCATCTCTGTCTAGTTTTACCTTGCTCTCTGTCTAGTTTTCACCTTGGTCTCTCTCTCCCATCTCTGTCTAGTTTTACCTTGCTCTCTCTCTCCCATCTCTGTCTAGTTTTACCTTGCTCTCTGTCTAGTTTTCACCTTGCTATCTCTCTCCCATCTCTGTGTCACGTTCCTGACCTTGTTTTCCTTTTGTATAGTTGTGTTTAGTGGGTCAGGACGTGAGCTGGGTGGGCAGTCTGTGTTGTTTGTTCTATGTTAAGTGTCAGGTTTAATTGACCTTGTATGGCTCTCAATCAGAGGCACGTGTTTTACGTTTTCCTCTGATTGAGAACCATACATAGGGAGGTTGTTTCACATTGTTTGTTGTGGGTGGTTGTCTTCCGTGTCTCTGTATGTTGCACCACACGGGACTGTTTCGGTTTGTTCGTTCATTTATGTAGTCTGTTCCTGTTCGTGTGTTCTTCATAGTTTGTAAGTTCTCAAGTCAGGTCTGTCTACATCGTTTATTTGTTTTGTAGTCTGTTATAGTGTTTTTGTGTTTCGTTTTACTTTAATAAATATCATTATGTCAGAAAACTATCACGCTGCGCATTGGTCCTCTGATCCTTCTCGCCTCTCCTCGTCTGAGGAGGAGGACGAAGTAGACAATCGTGACACTCTGTCTAGTTTTACCTTGCTCTCTGTCTAGTTTTACCTTGCTCTCTCTCTCCCGGCTCTGTTTAGTTTTCACCTTGCTCTCTCTCTCCCGGCTCTGTCTAGTTTTACCTTGCACTCTCTCTCCCGGCTCTGTCTAGTTTTACCTTGCACTCTCTCTCCCGGCTCTGTTTAGTTTTCACCTTGCTCTCTCTCTCCCGGCTCTGTTTAGTTTTCACCTTGCTCTCTCTCTCCCATCTCTGTCTAGTTTTACCTTGCTCTCTCTCTCCCGGCTCTGTTTAGTTTTCACCTTGCTCTCTCTCTCCCGGCTCTGTCTAGTTTTACCTTGCTCTCTTTCTCCCGGCTCTGTTTAGTTTTCACCTTGCTCTCTCTCTCCCGGCTCTGTCTAGTTTTACCTTGCTCTCTCTCTCCCGGCTCTGTTTAGTTTCACCTTGCACTCTCTCTCCCGGCTCTGTTTAGTTTTCACCTTGCTCTCTCTCTCCCGGCTCTGTCTAGTTTTACCTTGCACTCTCTCTCCCGGCTCTGTTTAGTTTTCACCTTGCTCTCTCTCTCCCGGCTCTGTTTAGTTTTCACCTTGCTCTCTCTCTCCCGGCTCTGTCTAGTTTTACCTTGCACTCTCTCTCCCGGCTCTGTTTAGTTTTCACCTTGCTCTCTCTCTCCCGGCTCTGTTTAGTTTTCACCTTGCACTCTCTCTCCCGGCTCTGTTTAGTTTTCACCTTGCATTCTCTCTCCCGGCTCTGTCTAGTTTTACCTTGCTCTCTCTCTCCCGGCTCTGTTTAGTTTTCACCTTGCTCTCTCTCTCCCGGCTCTGTTTAGTTTTCACCTTGCTCTCTCTCTCCCATCTCTGTCTAGTTTTACCTTGCTCTCTCTCTCCCGGCTCTGTTTAGTTTTCACCTTGCACTCTCTCTCCCGGCTCTGTTTAGTTTTCACCTTGCTCTCTCTCTCCCGGCTCTGTTTAGTTTTCACCTTGCACTCTCTCTCCCGGCTCTGTTTAGTTTTCACCTTGCTCTCTCTCTCCCGGCTCTGTCTAGTTTTACCTTGCACTCTCTCTCCCGGCTCTGTTTAGTTTTCACCTTGCTCTCTCTCTCCCGGCTCTGTTTAGTTTTCACCTTGCTCTCTCTCTCCCGGCTCTGTCTAGTTTTACCTTGCTCTCTCTCTCCCGGCTCTGTTTAGTTTTCACCTTGCTCTCTCTCTCCCGGCTATGTCTAGTTTTACCTTGCACTCTCTCTCCCGGCTCTGTTTAGTTTTCACCTTGCTCTCTCTCTCCCGGCTCTGTTTAGTTTTCACCTTGCAATCTCTCTCCCGGCTCTGTCTAGTTTTACCTTGCACTCTCTCTCCCGGCTCTGTTTAGTTTTCACCTTGCTCTCTCTCTCCCGGCTCTGTTTAGTTTTCACCTTGCTCTCTCTCTCCCGGCTCTGTCTAGTTTTACCTTGCTCTCTCTCTCCCGGCTCTGTTTAGTTTTCACCTTGCTCTCTCTCTCCCGGCTCTGTCTAGTTTTACCTTGCTCTCTCTCTCCCGGCTCTGTCTAGTTTTACCTTGCACTCTCTCTCCCGGCTCTGTTTAGTTTTCACCTTGCTCTCTCTCTCCCGGCTCTGTCTAGTTTTACCTTGCTCTCTCTCTCCCGGCTCTGTTTAGTTTTTACCTTGCTCTCTCTCTCCCGGCTCTGTTTAGTTTTACCTTGCATTCTCTCTCCCGGCTCTGTTTAGTTTTACCTTGCACTCTCTCTCCCGGCTCTGTCTAGTTTTACCTTGCATTCTCTCTCCCGGCTCTGTCTAGTTTTACCTTGCACTCTCTCTCCCGGCTCTGTTTAGTTTTCACCTTGCTCTCTCTCTCCCGGCTCTGTTTAGTTTTACCTTGCACTCTCTCTCCCGGCTCTGTCTAGTTTTACCTTGCATTCTCTCTCCCGGCTCTGTCTAGTTTTACCTTGCACTCTCTCTCCCGGCTCTGTTTAGTTTTCACCTTGCTCTCTCTCTCCCGGCTCTGTCTAGTTTTACCTTGCATTCTCTCTCCCGGCTCTGTCTAGTTTTACCTTGCACTCTCTCTCCCGGCTCTGTTTAGTTTTCACCTTGCTCTCTCTCTCCCGGCTCTGTCTAGTTTTACCTTGCATTCTCTCTCCCGGCTCTGTCTAGTTTTACCTTGCACTCTCTCTCCCGGCTCTGTTTAGTTTTCACCTTGCTCTCTCTCTCCCATCTCTGTCTAGTTTTACCTTGCACTCTCTCTCCCGGCTCTGTTTAGTTTTCACCTTGCTCTCTCTCTCCCGGCTCTGTTTAGTTTTCACCTTGCACTCTCTCTCCCGGCTCTGTCTAGTTTTACCTTGCACTCTCTCTCCCGGCTCTGTTTAGTTTTCACCTTGCTCTCTCTCTCCCGGCTCTGTCTAGTTTTACCTTGCACTCTCTCTCCCGGCTCTGTTTAGTTTTCACCTTGCTCTCTCTCTCCCGGCTCTGTTTAGTTTTCACCTTGCTCTCTCTCTCCCGGCTCTGTCTAGTTTTACCTTGCTCTCTCTCTCCCGGCTCTGTTTAGTTTTCACCTTGCTCTCTCTCTCCCGGCTATGTCTAGTTTTACCTTGCACTCTCTCTCCCGGCTCTGTTTAGTTTTCACCTTGCTCTCTCTCTCCCGGCTCTGTTTAGTTTTCACCTTGCACTCTCTCTCCCGGCTCTGTCTAGTTTTACCTTGCACTCTCTCTCCCGGCTCTGTTTAGTTTTCACCTTGCTCTCTCTCTCCCGGCTCTGTTTAGTTTTCACCTTGCTCTCTCTCTCCCGGCTCTGTCTAGTTTTACCTTGCTCTCTCTCTCCCGGCTCTGTTTAGTTTTCACCTTGCTCTCTCTCTCCCGGCTCTGTCTAGTTTTACCTTGCTCTCTCTCTCCCGGCTCTGTCTAGTTTTACCTTGCACTCTCTCTCCCGGCTCTGTTTAGTTTTCACCTTGCTCTCTCTCTCCCGGCTGTCTAGTTTTACCTTGCTCTCTCTCTCCCGGCTCTGTTTAGTTTTTACCTTGCTCTCTCTCTCCCGGCTCTGTTTAGTTTTACCTTGCATTCTCTCTCCCGGCTCTGTTTAGTTTTACCTTGCACTCTCTCTCCCGGCTCTGTCTAGTTTTACCTTGCATTCTCTCTCCCGGCTCTGTCTAGTTTTACCTTGCACTCTCTCTCCCGGCTCTGTTTAGTTTTCACCTTGCTCTCTCTCTCCCGGCTCTGTTTAGTTTTACCTTGCACTCTCTCTCCCGGCTCTGTCTAGTTTTACCTTGCATTCTCTCTCCCGGCTCTGTCTAGTTTTACCTTGCACTCTCTCTCC
Source organism: Salvelinus fontinalis (assembly GCF_029448725.1). Taxonomy (NCBI): domain Eukaryota; kingdom Metazoa; phylum Chordata; class Actinopteri; order Salmoniformes; family Salmonidae; genus Salvelinus; species Salvelinus fontinalis. The sequence continues at coordinate 38,551,819 of NC_074678.1, read as the reverse complement.
CGGCTCTGTTTAGTTTTCACCTTGCTCTCTCTCTCCCGGCTCTGTCTAGTTTTACCTTGCATTCTCTCTCCCGGCTCTGTCTAGTTTTACCTTGCACTCTCTCTCCCGGCTCTGTTTAGTTTTCACCTTGCTCTCTCTCTCCCGGCTCTGTCTAGTTTTACCTTGCATTCTCTCTCCCGGCTCTGTCTAGTTTTACCTTGCACTCTCTCTCCCGGCTCTGTTTAGTTTTCACCTTGCTCTCTCTCTCCCATCTCTGTCTAGTTTTACCTTGCACTCTCTCTCCCGGCTCTGTTTAGTTTTCACCTTGCTCTCTCTCTCCCGGCTCTGTTTAGTTTTCACCTTGCACTCTCTCTCCCGGCTCTGTCTAGTTTTACCTTGCACTCTCTCTCCCGGCTCTGTTTAGTTTTCACCTTGCTCTCTCTCTCCCGGCTCTGTTTAGTTTTCACCTTGCTCTCTCTCTCCCGGCTCTGTCTAGTTTTACCTTGCACTCTCTCTCCCGGCTCTGTTTAGTTTTCACCTTGCTCTCTCTCTCCCGGCTCTGTCTAGTTTTCCCCTTGCTCTATCTCTCCCGGCTCTGTCTAGTTTTACCTTGCTCTCTCTCTCCCGGCTCTGTCTAGTTTTACCTTGCACTCTCTCTCCCGGCTCTGTTTAGTTTTCACCTTGCTCTCTCTCTCCCGGCTCTGTCTAGTTTTACCTTGCACTCTCTCTCCCGGCTCTGTTTAGTTTTCACCTTGCTCTCTCTCTCCCGGCTCTGTCTAGTTTTACCTTGCACTCTCTCTCCCGGCTCTGTCTAGTTTTACCTTGCACTCTCTCTCCCGGCTCTGTCTAGTTTTACCTTGCACTCTCTCTCCCGGCTCTGTTTAGTTTTCACCTTGCTCTCTCTCTCCCAGCTCTGTCTAGTTTTACCTTGCACTCTCTCTCCCGGCTCTGTCTAGTTTTACCTTGCTCTCTCTCTCCCATCTCTGTCTAGTTTTACCTTGCTCTATCTCTCCCGGCTCTGTTTAGTTTTCACCTTGCTCTCTCTCTCCCGGCTCTGTCTAGTTTTACCTTGCTCTCTCTCTCCCATGTCTGTCCAGTTTTACCTTGCTCTCTCTCTCCCATCTCTGTCTAGTTTTACCTTGCTCTCTGTCTAGTTTTCACCTTGCTCTCTCTCTCCCATCTCTGTCTAGTTTTACCTTGCTCTCTCTCTCCCATCTCTGTCTAGTTTTACCTTGCTCTCTGTCTAGTTTTCACCTTGCTCTCTCTCTCCCATATCTGTCTAGTTTTACCTTGCTCTCTCTCTCCCATCTCTGTCTAGTTTTACCTTGCTCTCTGTCTAGTTTTACCTTGCTCTCTCTCTCCCGGCTCTGTCTAGTTTTTACTTTGCTCTCTCTCTCTCTCTGTCTAGTTCTTACCTTGCTCTCTCTCTCTCTGTCTAGTTCTTACCTTGCTCTCTCTCTCTCTGTCTAGTTCTTACCTTGCTCTCTCTCCCATCTCTGTCTAGTTCTTACCTTGCTCTCTCTCTCTCTCTGTCTAGTTCTTACCTTGCTCTCTCTCTCTCTCTCTGTCTAGTTCTTACCTTGCTCTCTCTCTTTCTCTCTCTCTGTCTAGTTCTTACCTTGCGTAGTCAGACGGTTGTTTTGCAGATTTAGTGTTTCCAGTTGCTGCAGACGTGCCAGGTCCTCAATAGTTAATATTTCTATCCGGTTGTTCTAAGACAAAGCGGAGGCAAAGAGGAGACACAAATATTATTTGGCAGAACAGCAATGCCTCATTCATTCATTATTGATTGACTTAGACTAATTTGACTCCCGCCCTGGAGAGCATTCACTAATGCTCTTAAAACCTTACATCAGTCCTATGAAGGAAGATCTATCAGGTTTTAGGTGTGTGTGACCCACTTGTGGTAAGATCTATCAGACATTGGGTGTGTCTGTCAATGTTCAATTCACTAGTGCTAACTGACTGATATGTGACTAATGCAGGGGTGTTAAACACATTTCGCCCGGGAGTCACAATCTTCAACAAAGTCCGGAGGGCCTCACTGAAAATGTGTTATATTTCCTTGCCATCACAATTTCCAAAAAATAGTCCTCTATCCATCGTTTTTGGATTTTTCGATGCTCCCTGACTATCTAGCTTTCATCTGGATGATTATTAATGAGCTGGACACAGTCAAGAAACTGTATGAATACAGGTCCATTATCATTTCTATACAGTTTCAATTTAGTTTTAATAATTTTAAAGTACAGTACCAGTCAAAAGTTTGGATACACCTACTCATTCAAAGGTTTTTCTTTATTTTTTTACTATTTTCTACACTGTAGAATAATGGTGAGGACATCAAACTATGAAATAACACATATGGTATCATGTAGTAACCAAAAAAGTATTCATCAAACCAAAATGTATTTTAGAAAACATTTCATGTTGCAATTAGTTTTCTTCTGTAGAAAGAAAGAAAATGTATCTACAATACATACAGTATATATACAGTATCAGTCAAAAGTTTGGACACACCTACTCAGTCAAGGGTTTTTCTTAATTCTTACTATGAAAGTAAGAATAACACATATGAAATCATGTAGTAACCAAAAAAGTGTTAAACAAATTAAAATATATTTTATGTTTGAGATTTTTCAACGTTGCCTTGATGACAGCTTTGCACACTCTTGGCATTCTCTCAACCAGCTTCATGAGGAATGCTTTTCAAACAGTCTTGATGGAGTTCCCACATATGCTGAGCACTTGTTGGCTGCTTTTCCTTCAGTCTGCTGTCCAACTCATCTCAAACCATCTCAATTGGGTTGAGGTCGGGTGATTGTGGAGGCCAGGTCATCTGATGCAGCACTCCATCACTCTCCTTCTTGGTCAAATAGCCCTTACACAGCCTGGAGGTTTGTTTTGGGTCACTGTCCTGTTGAAAAACAAATGACAGTCCCACTAAGCGCAAACCAGATGGGATAGTGTATCACTGCAGAATGCTGTGGTAGCCATGCTGATTAAGTGTGCCTTGAATTCTAAATAAATCACTGACAGTGTCACCAGCAAAGCACCCCCACATCATCACACCTCCTCCATGCTTCATGGTGGGAACCACACATGCGGAGATCATCCGTTCACCTACTCTGTGTCTTACCAAAGGACAAAAGAACAGATTTCCACCGGTCTAATATCCATTGCACTTGTTTCTTGGCCCAAGCAAGTCTCTTCTTCTTATTGGTGTCCTTTAGTAGTGGTTTATTTGCTGCAATTCGACCATGAAGGCTTGATTCCCGCAGTCTCCTCTGAACAGTTGATGTTGAGATGTGTCTGTTAGTTGAACTCTGTGAAGCATTTATTTGGGCTGCAATCTGAGGTGCAGTTAACTCTAATGAACGTATACGGTGCAGCAGATGTAACTCTGAGTCTTCCTTTCCTGTGGCGGTCATGACAGCCATTTTCATCGTAGTGCTTAATAGTTTTTGAGATCGCAATTGAAACTTTCAAAGTTCTTGACATTTTCCGGATTGACTGACCTTCGTGTTTTAAAGTAATGATGGACTGACTGTAGGTGGGTGCCGGTACAGAGTCAATGTGCAAGGGCACATGTTAGTTGAGGTAGTATGTACATGCAGGTAGAGTTAATTAAAGTGACTATCCATAGATGACAACAGAGAGTGGCAGTGTTGTGGAGAGGGGAAGGGGGGAGGGGGCAATGCAAATAGTCTGGTTGGCCATTTGACTAGATGTTCAGGAGTCTGCAATAGAGACTGCATCATCTGTGGATCTGTTGGGGTGGTATGCAAATTGGAGTGGGTCTAGGGTTTCTGGGATTATGGTGTCGATGTGAGCCAAGACCAGTCTTTCAAAGCACTTCATGGTTACAGACGTGAGTGCTACAGGTCGGTAATCATTTAGGCAGGTTACTTTAGTGTTCTTGGGTAATCTGTCTGGCCCTGCGGCCTTGTGAATGTTGACCTGTCTAAAGGTCTTACTCACATCGGCTATGGAGAGCGTGATCACACAGTCTTCCGGTACAGCTGGTGATACAGCTGGTGATCTCATGCATGTTTCAGTGTTATTTGCCTCGAAGTAAGCATAGAAGTAGTTCAGCTCATCTTTTAGGCTTGTGTCACTGGGCAGTTCTCGGCTGTGTTTCCCTTTGTAGTCTGTTACGGTTTGCAGGCCCTGCTACATCCGATGAGCCTCAGAGCCGGTGTAGTACGACTAGATCTTAGTCCTGTACATTTTTGCTTGTAAGCAGGAATCAGGAGGATGGAATTATGGTCAGATTTGCCAAATGGAGGGTGAGGGAGAGCTTTGTATGCGTCTCTGTGTGTGGAGTATAGGTGGTCCAGAGTTCTTTTCCATCTGGTAGCATATTTAAAATTTGTTAAAACTGATTTAAGTTTCCCTGCATTAAAGTCCCCCGGCTAATAGGAGCGCCGACTCTGGGTGAGCGTTTTCTTGTTTGCTTATGGCGGAATACAGCTCATTCAATGCTGTCTTAGTGCCAGCCTCTGACTGTGGTGGTATGTAAACAGCTACAAAGAATACAGATGAAAACTCTCTAGGTAGGTAGTGTGGTCAACAGCTTATCATAAGAAACTCAACCTAGCACGAGACTTCGAGACTTCCTTAGATATCGTGCACCAGCTGTTGTTTACAAAAATACATAGACCGCCGCCCCTTGTCTTACCAGAAGCTGCTGTTCTATCCTGCCGGTACATCGTATAACCAGCCAGATGTACATTGATGTTGTCGTCGTTCAGCCACGACTCCGTGAAGCATAAGATGTTACAGTTTTTAATGTCCCGTTGGTAGTTTAATCTTAACCGTAACTCGTCGATTTTATTGTCCAAAGATTGCACATTTGCTAGCAGAACTGAGGGAAGTGGGGGTTTATTTGATCGCCTTCAACTTCTCAGCAGGCAGCCCGCTCTCTGGCCTCTCTTTCTCAGCCTCCTCTTCATGCAGATCACGGAGCTCGGGGCCTGTTCCCGAGGGAGCCGTATATCCTCCGCCTTGGGCTCGTCGGAGTCGTGAAAGAAGAAAAAGGATTCTGCTAGTCCATGGTTAGTAATTGCAGTCCTGATGTCTAGAAGTTATTTTCGGTCATAAGAGACGGTATTTACAAAATGAGTAAAAAATAAGTCACAAACAACGCAGATAAACAAACAAATAACACAATCGGTTGGGGGCATGTAAAACGTCTGCTTTTTGCTCCGGCCCCATTTTAATTTACTATGGACTTGGTCTTTTACCACATAGGGGTCTCTTCTGTATACCACCTCTATCTTGTCACAACACAACTGATAGGCTCACACGCATTAAGAAGGAAAGAAATTCCACAATATAACTTTTAACAAGGCACACCTGTTAATTGAAATGCATTCCAGGTGATTACCTCATGAAGCTGGTTGAGAGATTGCCAAGAGTGTGCAAAGCTGTCATCAAGGCAAAGGGTGGCTACTTTGAAGAATCTCAAATATAAAATATATTTACACATTTTTGGTTACTAAATGATTCAATATGTGTTATTTCATAGTTTTGATGTCTTCATTATTATTCTACAATGTAGAAAATAGTAAACATAAAGAGAAATCCTGGAATGAGTAAGTGTGTCCAAACTTTTGACTGGTACTGTATGGTTCGTTTCCAAGCCCCCCCCCCCCCCCAAAAAAAAAAACCAACAACAATGTGTCCAGTTTTACTCAAACCACCCGAGCGGCGGATTGGACCCCCTCACAGACTAGATCGAGCGGGCAGGCCGTATGTTAACCCCCCCCCCCGGTCTAATGGATGTGTGATTACCCAACTGTAGGAAGAGAATGTGGATGTTGGGTGTGTATGACCCACCTGCAGCGAGAGAATGCGCGTGCTCTCAGACAGCTCACTAGGAAAGTCCATGAGGTCAACCCCAGCACAGTCCACCGCTCCCTCCTCTGTACAGCTACACTCGCCAGGACACACCACCGGCTCCACCTTCGCCACGACCGGTACCAGGAAGGTCTCTATCTCTGTCTCCTCCATGGGATCGTCCTCTTCCTCTTCCTCCTGGGGCTCCAGAGGGGCTTGGCAGTGCACCAGAGCCCAGGCCAGGAGGAACATAGTCAGGCCCTGCAACAGAGATGTCCTGGCCATGTCTGCTGGTGGTGCCTGGTCGTCTCACTTCTTCAGCTACCTGAGCTACCTGAGCTGCCCTGTACCACCGATGGTCAGATAGGTCTGGAAAACAGTTTAATAACAGTGTATTACATCAAAGCATGGCTAAAATAAGTAGATATTGTGTAATCAGTGCCCATATATAACATATCACAATTAATAAGAGGGACACATTTTTTATGTTGCCTTTATAGAGGTTTTCAACAGAAAATAAATGCTTACATTTACATTTTAGTCATTTAGCAGAAGCTTTTATCCAGAGCAACTACAGTAGTGAGTGCATACATTTTCATACTGAGCAAATAGAGCAATGGTCCTGCATAACCAAATGATATGTTGACAGGAGCTAAAACATAAAAGGATGAAGGTAGCTCATGTTGCTCACATTGTCAGAACAGCAGGGCTCCCGGGGTGGTTAGGCGAAGGAGGACACGACCTGTACTGTCTGTGACAATAAAAAAACATCTTCAATTCTAGTTCCACTGCCCCAACAACCAACCCTGGAGTGCTGAGCAGGGCTGGCCACCCCCTGACCACCTGCAAGGACTGATAGGACAACAAACCGCCTGCTTTTTTGTTGAGGATTGTTAGACATTCTGTTCCTGTTTGGCTTATTTTTAAAATCTGTTCTCTCATACCTTGTGTTGATTTTATGGTTTGACCTGCAGCACCCAGCATCCATGTTCTCTTTTATAAAAATGTCTTGTCCAATTCAGGTTGACTATTTTCCATATAGTTGAGTGAAAAATACACAAAGTCTGTTGTTGTTTATTTTACAATAAAGACATTGCGGTGCTGCTATTCTTCTCCCAGAAGGAAGAAAGTAGGCTTCCATTGAGATCAGTGCTTTGGTACAGTGTACTACAGTCAGTCAGGAAAGAGCGCTGCAGTGTAGTTAAGTTGCCTTCTCCTGTGCTGATGGACATGTTCCAAACAGGCACTCTGCTCTCCTGGCTAACCTTTAAAAACCATTCATCTAAAAGAGAGCGCATAAGACCAGTCTTTCAAATCCCGCTGAGGGACTGGAGAGACACTACTACTTCACCTCTCTCTCTCTGTGTGTGTGTGTGTGTGTGTGTGTGTGTGTGTGTGTGTGTGTGTGTGTGTGTGTGTGTGTGTGTGTGTGTGTGTGTGTGTGTGTGTGTGTGTGTGTGTGTGTGTGTGTGTGTGTGTGTGTGTGTGTGTGTGTGTGTGTGTGTGTGTGTGTGTGTGTGTGTGTGTGTGTGTGCGTGAGTGCGTGCGTGCGTGCGTGACCTGAGTATAGTGCTGTATCAGAACCAGGGGAATCACAGTGTGTCTGAACACCAGCCAAGTGTCTATGTTCACGTCAGATGAGAAAAACATGTGACCCTGAGTATAGTGCTGTATCCCCCGCACACATATGTGCACACATACCACCCACTCTGGCAATAACAAATGCACAACGCATATAGCAGGAATCCATTAAACCCCACATGCACTATGGTACTCATAAACAGACTGATCACATTCTCACACCAACCTAAATGATTAGTTCACGCGCTCAAAAACACAAGAACATTGAATCAATGACTCGAATGCTGAGAAATTAAAATCTCAGCTATATAATCTTTTTATAAGTTTTACGTGATAGTCTGTAAAAGCTCATACACATCTGGACAGCTGTGCACTTGCACAGTTTACTATTATTCGCTAAGATAATGGTTGGCACTCTGCCACTCAGTCCGTAAACAGTCCAGTCATTCACTACTATAATGCTATATGATTGGTGGCACATTATCAATTCATTCAGTCAGCCCATAATGCATTTGGAACATTAGACTCGGTCCACATGAGAACCATATAACTTGAGGCAGTTTGCTACAGCAGGAAAATCATTCTGCAGCAACAGGAAATGTGAATTATTATGTGGATTATAATTAATGGACATTTTTGTATGGGTTGATACATTTTTCATTAGGGAAAATCAAGTCTGAAATTTCAAAGTAGATATAACAAACTTCAGAAACCTTTTTAAACCTCAAATATACTATACGTTTAAAATTGCACCATTGCAGATTTCCTGCAACAGGGTGATCAAATTAAGATCTTACATCTATATACAGAGCATCTATTTAAAGCTCTGGTCCACATGTTCAAAGTGCCATGAAAGAGTGACTATGGAACTGACAATCATATTCCACCGTAGCATTATCTAACAAGAGCCTAACGTATAAAGTAACAAGGGTGCATGCATAAATACATACTCAAATACTCAAATACTACAGAAGATCTCCAGTATACATGCATTATTTACCTTCTCTGACAGAGGGAGGTTAGCAGAGACAGAGACAGAGGCAAAGCAGTCTGGTTTCCAGTCCAGCCAGAGACAGTCCCATAGCAGGATAGAGAGGAGCCACAGTAACTACACAGTCACTCCCAGGGCCGGCCCTGGTCAGTTCAGATCCAGATCCCCACCAGATGTGACAGGAGAGTGGGAGTGAGAGAGGGAAAGTTCAGAGAAAGAAGGGGAGAAGGAAAGAGAGAAGAGAGAGAGGGAAAACAGTAAGAGTGAGAGTGGGAGAGGGAGAGGAAACTGAGCTGAAGTACAGCCAAAAGCCCAGAATTCTTTGCTTTCTTTTTTTTGTCGTCTGAGACATGTTTTTACCAATCCCTATATGGTAATGAAAACATTTCATGTTGCAATTAGTTTTGTTCTGTAGAAAGAAAGAAAGAAAGAAAGAAAGAAAGAAAGTAAGAAAGAAAAAAAGAAAATGTATATACAATACATACAGTATATATGCAGTATCAGTCAAAAGTTTGGACACACCTACTCATTCAAGGGTTTTTCTTAATTCTTACTATTTTCTACATTGTAGAAGAATGAAGACATCTTCTCCTGTTTTCTCAATATATCACATCGAACAACTGCAGTGCTTGAGATTAAAGAAATAAACGCTTCACTAAAGATGAACAAAAATTGCAACCAATATGAGCCTATAAACTGATAAGTATTAGAAAACAAGTATTTATAGAGAACTCGTGTAATCCACATTTATCTTGAAAGGGCATTTCAGAAGACATTTCATATAGACAGGAAACAAGAGTCTGCCAGAAAGAGGCGACAGACAGGATATGGCCTAATAACTCACACGTTGTGTAGAAGGTTCTCTACATAGTCTATACCTCCCATTAGGCGTTATGGTGTTTGTACATCTGCTTTCGGTAAAAATGTCTTTGTATCGCAAATTATGTTAATTTTTCCATATTCCCTAAGACACTTCTCAGAGGACATTCCGCCGGAGTTATGTCACATAAATTATAGTACTAAACCTGGATCAAAAAATAAATTATAAAGTATGACACAGTGGCTTCCTTCCTAATTCCTATGGCTGTAAACTGTGAATTTAGATAGAAAGAACTAATTATCACTTTGGGGCAGTTTCCCAGACAGATATTAAGCCTAGTCCTGGTCTAAAAAAACACTTTCAATGGGGGGGGGGGGGGGGGTGTTAAAAGGGAAACTCCACTCAAAAACGATCTTTTTGCATTTTTTTTCATTAGTCCGCTGTTGATAGAGTCCCAAAATGTGTTGCATGTTAGCAGTCAAGTTTTCAAGATATTGGACATTCAAGAAGCAAAGTGTCACTGGCCACATCTTCATGATGATGTAAAATGTATCCACTTTAAAATCAAGTGAAGAGAGATTCTGACTAGACTGGCTGTGCACGTCTGCAGAGCCACATTCCCATCTGGGGCTATGAGGCCTTGATTTGGGCCTGTATGCAGGGGTGGAAGTAACAAATTACAAATAATCTTGTTACTGTAATTGAGTATCTTTTTGAGTAGCTTTTTTTTCTTTTTCAAAGTCAGTCACTTTACTTTTACTTAAGTATATTCTGAATTAAGTATTGTACTTCGGCCTCCCGGGTGGCGCAGTGGTCTAGAGCACTGTATCGCAGTGCTAGCTGCGCCACCAGAGTCTCTGGGTTCGCGCCCAGGCTCTGTCGCAGCCGGCCGCGACCGGGAAGTCCGTGGAGCAACGCACAATTGGCTTAGCCGGGCGCAGTGCGCGCTAACCAAGGGGGGCGGGTGCACGGTGTTTCCTCTGACACATTGGTGCGGCTGGCTTCCGGGTTGGAGGCCCGCTGTGTTAAGAAGCAGTGCGGCTTGGTTGGGTTGTGCTTCGACCTTTGTCGGGGGGGGGGCGCATGGCTTTCGACCTTTGTCTCTCCCGAGCCCGTACGGGAGTAGCAGCGATGAGACAAGATCGTAATTACTAGCGATTGGATACCACGAAAAAAATTGGGGAGAAAAAGGGATAAAAAAAAAATAATAATAAATTAAATTTAAAAAAAAGTATTGTACTTCACTACCTTATTAAAACCATCCGTTATAGAGTACAATTTTGTAGGCTGTACATAATAGAAGATCATGACGGCACGGAAATTTTGCAACTCTGAGCCAGAAAAAAACGCTCACCGTTGTCTAGTCAGTGACCAATTAAATCAAATTTCACGCATCACGCCAATTAAATCAAGCTGTGCACACAAATTGAACGATGATGGCTGGAAGATTTTCAAAAAGGCAAAAATAACTTAGTTTAGTACGAGACAAGTCGTGAAAGATAGGAATGTTTTTAATCAAAGCAGTATGTGTGAAAACAATGGAGATGGAGGAGACTGTTTAGTTTAAATGAGTTTCATTTATTGCACCAAAGAAAACAAGTGATTAAAACCAATACAGATAAAAACAACAACAACAACAAAACGGTGTGCAGGTGTGGTTGGAAGCCCAAGAGCTTATACGCAAACCACAACACAAAAAAGATATATACAATACATAAGTACAAAAATAAAAACGGGTAGTTAAAACAGATAAAACTATTAATTATAAATGTATAAATTAACTGATCAGTAATCACAAACATTTTAAAAAGTATTTGTTTTGTTTAAATGTGTGTGTGTAGGTGTGCATGTGAGTGTGTGAGAGTTAGGCTATATGGAGGAGATTACTGAGTAGTTTGGTTCATCAGGCTGACCCCAAGTCTTCGCTTTAAGTTATTGTGAGTATGTGAGAGTTAGGCTATATGGAGGAGATTACTGAGTAGTTTGCTTCATCAGGCTGACCCCAAGTCTTCGCTTTAAGTTATTGTGAGTATGTGAGAGTTAGGCTATATGGAGGAGATTACTGAGTAGTTTGCTTCATCAGGCTGACCCCAAGTCTTCGCTTTAAGTTATTGTGAGTATGTGAGAGTTAGGCTATATGGAGGAGATTACTGAGTAGTTTGCTTTATCAGGCTGACCCAAAGTCTTCACTTTAAGTTATTGAGGGATGATGATGTTTTAGCAATGTGAAGTTAATAATTCCTGAGTATGGTACATCAATGGTTATCGCAGTGTCTTGTGTTGTAACAATGGATTTCAGAATTAACCTGGAAGAATCCATTGAAGGGTTTAGGTAGACTTCTGGGAGGTATGAGTATTTGTAGATGAAAGTGCATAATTGGTGTACATTAGTGTTGTAAATAGACAAGATATTGAGTTTCTTAAACAAAGGTGCAGTTGGAGCCAGGTAATTAGAGGAGATGGCTAGTCTTGAACATTTTGTAACGGCAGTCTAAGTCGTCCTCCTCCTCAGACGAGGAGAGGCGAGAAGGATCTGAGGACCAATGTGCAGCGTGGTAATTTTCCATGATTTAATTAACACAAAACAAGACACTATACAAAATGACAAAACAAACTAACCGTCACAGTCCTAGCTGGTGCAGACAAAACACAAAGACAGGAAACAACCACCCACAATCCCCAACACAAAACAAGCCACCTATATATGATTCTCAATCAGGGACAACGATTGACAGCTGTCTCTGATTGAGAACCATATTAGGCTGAACACAGAAACAGACGAACTAGACACACAACATAGAATTCCCACACAGCTCACATCCTGACCAACAATAAACAAGCAAAACACAAAGGAACTCTGGTCAGGACGTTACACATTTACTTTGTATGATGAGTAATTTGTGTAGGTAGGAGGCATATGTACTGGCCCAGACAATATTACATTAAATGAGATACGGGTAAATTAAGCTATTATTGTCATGCCCTGGCCTTAGTTATCTTTGTTTTCTTTATTAGTTTAGTTAGGTCAGGGTGTGACATGGGGGATGTAGGTGTTTTTGTCATGTCTAGGGGTTTTGTATGTTTATGGGGTTTTGTCTAGTCTAGGTGTTTGTATGTCTATGGCTGCCTAGATTGGTTCTCAATTAGAGGCAGCTGTTTATCATTGTCTCTGATTGGGAACCATATTTAGGCAGCCATATTCATTGGGTATGTCGTGGGTGATTGTCTATGTCATTACGTAAGTTGCCTGTGTGCACTTGTCGTAGTATAGCGTCACGGTTGTTTTGTAAGTCTGTTTAAGTATTCTTCGTTACGTTATAATAAATAGAAGAATGTATTTATATCACGCTGTGCCTTGGTCCTCCTCTCTTCAAAGTTACGACGATCGTGACAATTATATAGAGTTTGGAAGCAAGCCTGATGAGCCAAACCACTAATATGTCTGATGATAGCAACAGATTTCATCACTTTGTTGCAGACAAATAAAAGATGATCTTTCCAGGATAACTTTAAATCAATTAAAACTCAGAGGAAGTGGATGTGACTTGTTCCATTTCATTCCCACCAAATGAGATTCTGACTCTTTTTTACAATGTTTATTTTTCTTACTAATGAATACAATACATTTAGATTGTTTAACATAAGAAGATAAAACATTTATCTGGAACCATTCAGACAATTTGGCCATGCCTGAGTTGGCTTCACTAATTTGTTCATAAAAATGATTGTGTGATAAAATCAAATTGGTGTCGTCAGCAAAGAGAAATGTGAAGTACATTAGAAGACACAGCAGCAAGGTCATTGATATAGATTGGGAATAACAAAGGTCCAATTATCGAACCCTGTGGCACGCCACAGGATATCTTGGCTCTGGTAGACGCACAGCTGGTTGCATAAACAAATTGTCCTTTAACCAATTATATGAATATTCATGAAAACCGTAATAATGCAATTTAGAAAGTAATATTTCATGATCAACAGTGTCAAAGGCTTTCTATAAATTTAAAAACCTGCAAAGAGCGTATTCATTGTTGTTAAGGACTGTAAAGATTTGATCCACAAGTTGCAAAAGAGCCATATCTGTGGAGTAGTTTTTACAAAAAACATATTTGTGCTCATATAGAACACAGTGTTGATTTAAATGTTTAAACATACTATTATAAACCATTTTTCTAGGATTGTTGAAAAACATGGTAGTACAGATATTGGGCGATAATTTGTAAAAGATCTTGGATCACCGGATTTATAGAGGGGGATAACTTTGGCAATTTTAAAATCCTTAGGAACAGTACCAGTTTGCTGTGACCAGTTCTCTTTCAAGCACAGTAGAGGCGACGTAATGCAAACTTTGCTTACCCACGATGGTGAAGATGGCAGCCTACAATAACTCTGCCTCAAACTTGAGAAAACATTGTAGAGGTAAAATAACTAGCTAGCTATGAATGACGAAAACTGTGTTTCATGGATGGCTTTGGCAGCTGGCTATCTAATAGTCTAACTTATGTAAGTTAGCGTTAGCCTAGTTGTCAAGAATACTAAAGTTAGCAAGCTATCCTTGCAGCCAGATGCGCAACTTTGGTTTTAGAAGTGGGGGGGACATAATAGTTTTTTTATCCAGTCGGATAAACACTCGAAACAGCCTACCCGACCGCTCAGAGGTGTCCGTGTGGCCCTAAAGCAGACCGTTGCCTCGTTTTGTAACACATTACAATTACAACACTAGGGGGGTGCAATTTCATAATGTGGGGGGACATGTCTCCCCCGTCCCCAGTGAAAGTTGCGCCCCTGCTTGCAGCTAAGTTAGCTGGCTAGCTACATGGCTAACCAACACTTGATGATGATAGCCATTATGGCTAGCACTTCAATGTCCCTATGTGTGGCACCCATGGCTATCCAACTCAATGGATTCTCCATTCACTGAGCAGACAGGACATTGGATTCAGGGAAATTGAAAGGGGGAGGGGTTGCCTCTTCCTCAACAGCACATGGTGTGCTGACACTGGCGCAGTGGAAGTTTCGACCCATTGTTCACCCATCTTGGAATACTTGATAGTCAAATGCAGACCCTTCTATCTCCCGAGAGTTTTCATCTTTTATCGTGACTGCTGTATATATTCCACCTCAGGACAATAAAAACAACAAGCTGGCACTTAACAAACTCTACCAGGCTATAAACAAGCAGCAAACCGTGCACCCGGGGGCTGCTTTGCCAGTGATTTCAATTCTGCGTAATTAAGACACATATTGCCCAACTTCAATCAACACTTCTCCTTCGCCACCAGGGGCAATAAAGTCCTAGACCACTGTTACTCTACCCACAAGCAAGCATACAAGGCCCTCCCTCGTCCCCCCCTTCGGGCAAATCAGATCATGACTCTAAATCAAATCAAATCAAATCAAATTTTATTTGTCACATACACATGGTTAGCAGATGTTAATGCGAGTGTAGCGAAATGCTTGTGCTTCTAGTTCCGACAATGCAGTAATAACCAACAAGTAATCTAACCTAACAATTCCACAACTACTACCTTATACACACAAGTGTAAAGGGATAAAGAATATGTACATAAAGATATATGAATGAGTGATGGTACAGAACGGCATAGGCAAGATGCAGTAGATGGTATAGTGTACAGTCTATACATATGAGATGAGTAATGTAGGGTATGTAAACATAAAGTGGCATAGTTTAAAGTGGCTAGTGATACATGTATTACATAAAGATGGCAAGATGCAGTGGATGATATACAGTACAGTATATACATATACATATGAGATGAGTCACGTAGGGTATGTAAACATTATATTAAGTGGCATTGTTTAAAGTGGCTAGTGATACATTTTTACATAATTTCCATCAATTCCCATTATTAAAGTGGCTGGAGTTGAGTCAGTATGTTGGCAGCGGCAAGGAAATGTTAGTGGTGGCTGTTTAACAGTCTGATGGCCTTGAGATAGAAGCTGTTTTTCAGTCTCTCGGTCCCTGCTTTGATGCACCTGTACTGACCTCGCCTTCTGGATGATAGCGGGGTGAACAGGCAGTGGCTCGGGGGGTTGTTGTCCTTGAGGATCTTTATGGCCTTCCTGTGACATCGGGTGGTGTAGGTGTCCTGGAGGGCAGGTAGTTTGCCCCCGGTGATGCGTTGTGCAGACCTCACTACCCTCTGGAGAGCCTTACGGTTGTGGGCGGAGCAGTTGCCGTACCAGGCGGTGATACAGCCCGACAGGATGCCCTCGATTGTGCATCTGTAGAAGTTTGTGAGTGCTTTTGGTGAAAAGCCGAATTTCTTCAGCCTCCTGAGGTTGAAGAGGCGCTGCTGCGCCTTCTTCACAACGCTGTCTGTGTGGGTGGACCAATTCAGTTTGTCCGTGATGTGTACACCGAGGAACTTAAAACTTTCCACCTTCTCCACTACTGCCACGTCGATGTGGATATGGGGGTGCTCCCTCTGCTGTTTCCTGAAGTCCACAATCATCTCCTTTGTTTTGTTGACGTTGAGTGTGAGGTTATTTTCCTGACACCACACTCCGAGGGCCCTCACCTCCTCCCTGTAGGCCGTCTCGTCATTGTTGGTAATCAAGCCTACCACTGTAGTGTCGTCCGCAAACTTGATGATTGAGTTGGAGGCGTGCATGGCCACGCACTCGTGGGTGAACAGGGAGTACAGGAGAGAGCTCAGAACGCACCCTTGTGGGGCCCCAGTGTTGAGGATCAGCGGGGTGGAGATGTTGTTACCTACCCTCACCACCTGGAGGCGGCCCGTCAGGAAGTCCAGGACCCAGTTGCACAGGGCGGGGTCGAGACCCAGGGTCTCGAGCTTGATGACGAGTTTGGAGGGTACTATAGTGTTAAATGCTGAGCTGTAGTCGATGAACAGCATTTTTATTTTATTTTTTATTTCACCTTTATTTAACCAGGTAGGCAAATTGAGAACACGTTCTCATTTACAATTGCGACCTGGCCAAGATAAAGCAAAGCAGTTCGACACATACAACAACACATAGTTACACATGGAGTAAAACAAACATACAGTCAATAATACAGTGAAAAATAAGTCTATATACAATATGAGCAAGTGAGGTGAGATAAGGGAGGTGAAGGCAAACAAAATATATATATAAATAAATAAAAATATAAAAAGGCCATGGTGGCGAAGTAAATACAATATAGCAAGTAAAAAAACACTGGAATGGTTGGTTTGCAGTGGAATAAGGTGCAAAGTAGAGATAGAAATAACGGGGGTGCAACGGAGCAAAATAAATAAATACAGTAGGTAAAGAGGTAGTTGTTTGGGCTAAATTATAGATGGGCTATGTACAGGTGCAGTAATCTATGAGCTGCTCTGACAGCTGGTGCTTAAAGCTAGTGAGGGGGATAAGTGTTTCCAGTTTCAGAGATTTTTGTAGTTCGTTCCAGTCATTGGCAGCAGAGAACTGGAAGGAGAGGCGGCCAAAGGAAGAATTGGTTTTGGGGGTGACCAGAGAGATATACCTGCTGGAGCGCGTGCTACGGGTGGGCGTTGCTATGGTGACCAGCGAGCTGAGATAAGGGGGGACTTTACCTAGCAGGGTCTTGTAGATGACCTGGAGCCAGTGGGTTTGGCGACGAGTGTGAAGCGAGGGCCAGCCAACGAGAGCGTACAGGTCGCAGTGGTGGGTAGTATATGGGGCTTTGGTGACAAAACGGATGGCACTGTGATAGACTGCATCCAATTTATTGAGTAGGGTTTTGGAGGCTATTTTGTAAATGACATCACCGAAGTCGAGGATTGGTAGGATGGTCAGTTTTACAAGGGTATGTTTGGC
This sequence comes from Salvelinus fontinalis, assembly GCF_029448725.1. Lineage (NCBI taxonomy): Eukaryota > Metazoa > Chordata > Actinopteri > Salmoniformes > Salmonidae > Salvelinus > Salvelinus fontinalis. The sequence goes on along the minus strand of NC_074678.1, from coordinate 38,534,801 downwards.
AGCATGAGTGAAGGATGCTTTGTTGCGGAATAGGAAGCCGATTCTAGATTTAACTTTGGATTGGAGATCCTTGATGTGAGTCTGGAAGGAGAGTTTACAGTCTAACCAGACACATAGGTATTCCTCTTGTCCAGATGGGTTAGGGCAGTGTGCAGTGTGGTTGCGATTGCGTCGTCTGTGGACCTATTGGGTCGGTAAGCAAATTGGAGTGGGTCTAGGGTGTCAGATAGGGTGGAGGTGATATGGTCCTTGACTTGTCTCTCAAAGCACTTCATGATGACGGAAGTGAGTGCTACGGGGCGGTAGTCGTTTCGCTCAGTTACCTTAGCTTTCTTGGGAACAGGAACAATGGTGGCCCTCTTGAAGCATGTGGGAACAGCAGACTGGGATAAGGATTGATTGAATATGTCTACAAACACACCAGCCAGCTGGTCTGCGCATGCTCTGAGGACGCGGCTGGGAATGCCGTCTGGGCCTGCAGCCTTGCGAGGGTTAACACGTTTAAATGTTTTACTCACCTCGGCTGCAGTGAAGGAGAGCCCGCAGGTTTTGGTAGCGGGCCGTGTCAGTGGCACTGTATTGTCCTCAAAGCGAGCAAAAAAGTTATTTAGTCTGTCTGGGAGCAAGACATCCTGGTCCGCGACGGGGCTGGTTTTCTTTTTGTAATCCGTGATTGACTGTAGACCCTGCCACATACCTCTTGTGTCTGAGCTGTTGAATTGCGACTCTACTTTGTCTCTCTACTCGGACTTAGCTTGTTTGATTGCCTTGCGGAGGGATTAGCTTCACTGTTTGTATTCGGTCATGTTTCCGGTCACCTTGCCCTGGTTAAAAGCAGTGGTTCGCGCTTTCAGTTTCAGCGAATGCTGCCATCAATCCACGGTTTCTGGTTTGGGAATGTTTTAATCGTTGCTATGGGTACGACATCGTCAATGCACTTTCTAATGAACTCGCTCACCGAATCAGCATATTCGTCAATGTTGTTGTTGGACGCAATGCGGAACATATCCCAATCCACGTGATCGAAGCAGTCTTGAAGCGTGGAATCAGATTGGTCGGACCAGCGTTGAACAGACCTGAGCGTGGGAGCTTGCTGTTTTAGTTTCTGTTTGTAGGCTGAAAGCAACAAAATGGAGTCGTGGTCAGCTTTTCCGAAAGGAGGGCGGGGGAGGGCCTTATATGCGTCGCGGAAGTTAGTATAACAATGATCCAAGGTTTCACCAGCCCTGGTAGCACAATCGATATGCTGATTGAATTAAGGGAGTTTTGTTTTCAGATTAGCCTTGTTAAAAACTTTTGTCAATAGGGGGGGGCGCTGTTTTCACTTTGTAAAAAATCGTTCCCAAATTAAACTGCCTCGTACTCAATTCTTGCTCGTACAATATGCATATTATTATTACTATTGGATAGAAAACACTCTCTAGTTTCTAAAACCGTTTGAATTATATCTGTGAGTAAATTTGCATTTGCATTTGCATTTGCATTCGCTCTGCAGGTAGTATAACTTTTCATTTCATTTTCATTACATTTCATTACATTTCATTATAGTACAACGGTTTAATTCGTCTAACCTTAGCAATTTCTTCTTAGCTAGCTACTTAGCCGTCTGTGTATAAAAGATAATTGCGTAATTATCGTATTCCGTCGTCTATCGTAGTCCACACTGCTATCTGCCCAGCAGCTAGCAAACGTCCACCGTCTACCGAATAGTAGTATAAACTTTTCATTACATTTCATTATAGTACAACGGTCTGATTTTCATTTTCACTACAGTACAACGGTTTGATTTGTTTGATCTTAGCTAGCTACATAGCCGTCTTTGCATCAAACATAATTGTGTAGTTATTGAGGTTCGCCAGCCAGCTATTTTCGCCCTAACGTAACGCAACGTAGCCAACACTGCTAGCTAGCCAGCTTGCCACCGAATAGCAGCATTGTAGAAACGAGTGCATTACAACGGAACGACTTGATCAGTGTAGTGTTGGCTGACTACACAGTTGTCTTTGCTATCTTTGATTTGTATTTGTTCGATCTTAGCTAGCTACTTAGCTGGCTCCATAGCCGTCTTTGTATCGGTGATAATTGTGTAGTTATCAAGGTTCGCTGAGGTTCGCTAGCCAGGTATTCTCGCCCTAACGTAACGTAACGTAACGTAGTCAACCCTGCTAGCTAGCCAGCTAGCCACCGATTAGCAGCACTGTAGAAACGATTACATTACAACGGAACGACTTGACTTGTGTAGTGTTAGCTAGCTACATAGTTTTCTTTGCTATCTTTTTATCTAAGATAATTGTGTAGCTTTGAGTAATTATCGGTTACCTAGCCAGCTATTTTTCGCCTGCCGCGCTGCCGTCCTCCTACCTAGCCAACACTGCTAGCTAGCCAACTTCTACCGAATAGCAGCACTGTAGAAACTTACATTACAACGGGACGACTTGATTAGCGTAGTGTTAGCTAGTTGTCTTTGCTGTCCTTGTATCCATGATAATTGTGTAGTTTAGAGAAATTTAGTGAAATTGTCGAGGTTACCTAGCCAGCTTCACTTTCAACAACGTAGCCACTGCTAGCCAGGCTACTTCACCAGCCAGCAGTACTATATCATTTTAGTCAATAAGATCTTGTATTTTATTTTTATTTTTTTGCAACGTAAGCTTAACTTTCTGAACATTCGAGACGTGTAGCCCACTTGTCATTCTAATCTCCATTGCATTAGCGTAGCCTCTTCTGTAGCCTGTCAACCATGTGTCTGTCTATCCCTGTTCTCTCCTCTCTGCACAGACCATACAAACGCTTCACACCGCGTGGCCGCGCCCACCCTAACCTGGTGGTCCCAGCCCGCACGACCCACGTGGAGTTCCAGGTCTCCGGTAGCCTCTGGAACTGCCGATCTGCGGCCAACAAGGCAGAGCTCATCTCAGCCTATGCGTCCCTCCAGTCCCTCGACTTCCTGGCACTGACGGAAACATGGCTCACCACAGATAACACTGCTACTCCTACTGCTCTCTCTTCGTCGGCCCACGTGTTCTCGCACACCCCGAGACCTTCTGGTCAGCGGGGTGGTGGCACCGGGATCCTCATCTCTCCCAAGTGGTCATTCTCTCTTTCTCCCCTTACCCATCTGTCTATCGCCTCCTTTGAATTCAATGCTGTCACAGTTACCAGCCCTTTCAAGCTTAACATCCTTATCATTTATCGCCCTCCAGGTTCCCTTGGAGAGTTCATCAATGAGCTTGATGCCTTGATAAGCTCCTTTCCTGAGGACGGCTCACCTCTCACAGTTCTGGGTGACTTTAACCTCCCCATGTCTACCTTTGACTCATTCCTCTCTGCCTCCTTCTTTCCACTCCTCTCCTCTTTTGACCTCACCCTCTCACCTTCCCCCCCTACTCACAAGGCAGGCAATACGCTTGACCTCATCTTTACTAGATGCTGTTCTTCCACTAACCTCATTGCAACTCCCCTCCAAGTCTCCGACCACTACCTTGTATCCTTTTCCCTCTCGCTCTCATCCAACACTTCCCACACTGCCCCTACTCGGATGGTATCGCGCCGTCCCAACCTCCGCTCTCTCTCCCCCGCTACTCTCTCCTCTTCCATCCTATCATCTCTTCCCTCTGCCCAAACCTTCTCCAACCTATCTCCTGATTCTGCCTCCTCAACCCTCCTCTCCTCCCTTTCGGCATCCTTTGACTCTCTATGTCCCCTATCCTCCAGGCCGGCTCGGTCCTCCCCTCCCGCTCCGTGGCTCGACGACTCATTGCGAGCTCACAGAACAGGGCTCCGGGCAGCCGAGCGGAAATGGAGGAAAACTCGCCTCCCTGCGGACCTGGCATCCTTTCACTCCCTCCTCTCTACATTTTCCTCTTCTGTCTCTGCTGCTAAAGCCACTTTCTACCACTCTAAATTTCAAGCATCTGCCTCTAACCCTAGGAAGCTCTTTGCCACCTTCTCCTCCCTCCTGAATCCTCCTCCCCCTCCCCCCCCCTCCTCCCTCTCTGCAGACGACTTCGTCAACCATTTTGAAAAGAAGGTCGACGACATCCGATCCTCGTTTGCTAAGTCAAACGACACCGCTGGTTCTGCTCACACTGCCCAACCCTGTGCTTTGACCTCTTTCTCCCCTCTCTCTCCAGATGAAATCTCGCGTCTTGTGACGGCCGGCCGCCCAACAACCTGCCCGCTTGACCCTATCCCCTCCTCTCTTCTCCAGACCATTTCCGGAGACCTTCTACCTTACCTCACCTCGCTCATCAACTCATCCTTGACCGCTGGCTACGTCCCTTCCGTCTTCAAGAGAGCGAGAGTTGCACCCCTTCTGAAAAAACCTACACTCGATCCCTCCGATGTCAACAACTACAGACCAGTATCCCTTCTTTCTTTTCTCTCCAAAACTCTTGAACGTGCCGTCCTTGGCCAGCTCTGATTTTGGGCGCTGTCTCGCTATAGCGTAAGCTGTATGTCGTACTAAAGTTATTTTTTTTAAATCTAACACAGCGGTTGCATTAAGAACTAGTGTATCTTTCATTTGCTGTCCAACATGTATTTTTTAGTAAAGTTTATGATTAGTTATTTGATTAGATTAGGTGCCTCTCCAAGATTTCTCCGGACAATTTTTTTGCATTTTGACTACGTATTCACATGGTAAAACCACGATTTGTGCCGCTAAATATGCACATTTTCGAACAAACCATATATGTATTGTGTAATATGATGTTATAGGACTGTCATCTGATGAAGATTGTGAAGGTTAGTGAATAAATTTATATATTTTGCTGGTTTTTTCGCTATCGCTACCGTTGCGTTGAATGAATGCTGTTGTGTGGTTGGCTATTGTAGTAAGCTAATATAATGCTATATTGTGTTTTCGCTGTAAAACACTTAAAAAATCTGAAATATTGGCTGGATTCACAAGATGTTTGTCTTTTATTTGCTGTACACCATGTATTTTTCATAAATGTTTTATGATGAGTATTTAGGTATTTCACGTTGGTCTCTGTAGTTATTCTAGCTGCTTTGGTGAGATTTGTGATGGTGGCTGCAATGTAAAACTATGATTTATACCTGAAATATGCACATTTTTCGAACAAAACATATGCTATACAATAAATCTGTTATAAGACTGTCATCTGATGAAGTTGTTTCTTGGTTAGTGACTATTTATATCTTTATTTGGTCAAATTTGTGATAGCTACCTATGCGGTAAAAAAATGGTGAAAATATGCGGTTGAGTCTTTTGCTATCGTGGTTAGCTAATAGAAATACATAGTGTTTTCGCAGTAAAACATTTTAAAAATCGGAAATGATGGCTGGATTCACAAGATGTGTATCTTTCATCTGGTGTCTTGGACTTGTGATTTCATGATATTTAGATGCTAGTATTTACTTGTGGCGCTATGCTAGGCTATGCTATTCAGCTTTTTCACTGATGAGGGTGCTCCCAGATCCGGGATGGTGACTCGTGAGAAGTTAAAATCCCCAGCTACGATGAATGCAGCCTCAGGGTGTGTGGTTTCCAGTTTACAAAGAGTCAGATAAAGTTCGTTCAGGGCCATCGATGTGTCTGCTTGGGGGGGGGATATATACGGCTGTGATTATAATCGAAGAGAATTCCCTTGGTAGATAATGCGGTCGACATTTGATTGTGAGGAATTCTAAATCTGGTGAACAGAATGACTTGAGTTCCTGTATGTTGTTATGATCACACCACGTCTCGTTGATCATAAGGCATACACCCCCGCCCCTCTTCTTACCAGAAAGATGTTTGTTTCTGTCGGCGTGATGCGTGAAGAAACCAGCTGGCTGCACCGACTCCGTTAGCGTCTCTCCAGTGAGCCATGTTTCTGTGAAGCAGAGAATGTTACAATCCCTGATGTCTCTCTGGAATGTTACCCGTGCTCGGATTTCATCAACCTTATTGTCAAGATACTGGACATTGCCGAGTAGTATGCTAGGGAGTGGAGCGCGATGTGCCTGTCTCCGAAGCCTGACCAGGAGACCGCCTCGTTTGCCCCTTTTTCGGCATCGTTGTTTAGGGTCACCGGCTGGGATCAGATCCATTGTATTGGGTGGAAGGCAAAACACCAGATCCGCTTCGGGAGAGTCATATTCCTGGTTGTAACGATGGTGAGTTGACGTTGCTCTTATATTCAGTAGTTCCTCCCGACTGTATGTAATGAAATCTAAGATTACCTGGGGTACCAATGTAAGGAATAACACATAAAACAACAAAATACTGCATAGTTTCCTAGGAACGCGAAGCGAGGCGGCCATCTCGGTCGGCGCCGGCATGTGTCTATACTCCTGCTTCCTGTTTACAAGTAGAAGCTCAAACAGTGATGCGCTCCATTGAGAAATGGTCCTCCGTTTTGGAGGCTATGCTACAAGACTGCTTTGCTGATTCTCTCCGAGGCCAAAGTAAGGTATACATTTTATTGTGTATTTTACCCCCTTTTTTGATCTTGTCTCAACCCTGAAACTCCCCAAAGGGCTCGGGAGGTGATGGTCGAGTCATGCGTCCTCAAAAACATGACCCGCAAAACCGCACTTCTTAACCTACTAGCGCTAGGGGTCAGAATTGTTTTCATCTTAAAATAACGTTCCCAAGGTAAACGGATGGCCCAGATCGTAGAATATGCATATCATTTACAGATTAGGAAAGAAAACACTCCAAAGTTTCCAAACTGTCAAAATAAATCACTAAAGACTTAAAATGGTCCAAACACATGCAAAGAGTCGTGACGAAGGCATGACAGCGACCTCTTCCCCCTCAGGAGGTTGAAAAGATTTGGCATGGCCCTCAAATCCTCAAAAACTTCTACAGCTGTACCATTGACAGCATCTTGACTGGCTGCATCACTGCTTGGTATGGCAACTGCACCACCCCGATGGCATGGAGCTACAGAGGGTGGTGCGGACAGCCCAGTACATCACTGGAGCTGAGCTCCCTGCCATCCAGAACCTCTACAGTGCATTTGGAAAGTATTCAGACCACTTCCCTTTTCCACATTTTGTTACATTACAGCCTTGTTCTACATTTTTCCCCCCTCATCAATCTACACACAATATCCCAAAATGGGATATTTACATAAGTATTCAGACCCTTTGCTATGAGACTTGAAATTGAGCTCAGGTGCATCCTGTTTCCATTAATCATTGGGAGTCCCATAGGGCGACGCGCAATTGGCCCACATCGTCTCCGGGGTAGGCTGTCATTGTAAATAAGAATTTGTTCTTAACTGACTAGTCTAGTTAAATAAATGTTACATTTTTAAAAAATAATTGGGAAAGGCACACAATGAGAACTTGTTCTCAACTAGCCTACCTGGTTAAATAAAGGTGAAATATAAAATAAAACACACCTGTCTATACAGTGCACTCAGAAAGTATTCCAACTGGTGCGAAGGTTCACCTTCTAACAGAACAACGACCTTAAGCATACAGTCAAGACAACGCAGGAGTGGCTTCGTGATAAGTTTCTGAATGTCCTTGAGTAGCCCAGCCAGAGCCAGGACTTGAACCCGATTGAACATCTCTGGAGACCTGAAAATAGCTGTGCAGCAACGCTTCCCATCCACCCTGACAGAGCTTGAGAGGATATCCAGAGAAGAATTGGAGGGTTATACAATTGCACAAATTTCTAAAAGCCTGTTTTTGATTTGTCATTATGGGGTATTGTGTGTAGATTGATGCGGATAAAATCTATTTAATCAATTTTAGAATAAAGCTGTAAAGTAACCAAATGTGGAAACAGTCAAGGGGTCTGAATACTTTCAGAATGCATTGTATATCAAGCGGTGTGAAAGGAAGACCCAGACAATTGTTAAAGACTCCAGCCACCCAAGCCATAGGCTGTTCTCTCTGCTTCCGCACAGAAAGCAGTACCGGAGCATCAAGTCTGACACCAACAGGTTCCTGAACAGCTTCTATACCGAAGCCATAAGACTGCTAAATAGCTTTCAAAATGGCTACACAGACTATCTGCATTGACCCTTCTATTTTATATTTGCAGTATCTCTATGCACACTCACTCTATGCACATTCTACACCCTCACTCACACTCCAACACAAACACACATTTCATTTGCTCACACACACACACACACAAGCAACTCTGTTTATCATATATCTTGATGCCTAGTCATCTTACTCTATACATATCTAACCCTACCACTCCAGTATCCCTACACATTGTAAAGATGGTACTGGAACTGACCCTGCCCCCCCCCCCCTCCCCATATAGCTCACTTAATTTGTGTTCTTCTTTTTTCTATTTCTTGTGTGTTTTGTTGTACTTGACTTTTTAATTACATTTTTTTATAGTACTACTGCATTGTTGGGAAAGAGTAAGCAAAAAGGCATTTCACTTTTTTAGTGCACGTGACAATAGAAACTTGAAACTTGTTGGACTGCTTTTCACTGCAAAGCAAGCCAGGGTAAACTCGATTCACTTTGAAAATCAGCGCCTGCTGAAACTGAACAGCAAGTTCTGAGAAGTGAAGGAGTTTGAACAGAACTCCTTTGTTTTTGCTCAAGAAACACTACATAACCTAATGTACTCTGTACATGTTTATCAATCTAATGAATCATCTATAGCCCTTTTTCTATTTTAGGTGGGTTTGCACATTCATTTTGTGTTTCCATGATGTTCACAGTACTTCTACTTGAGTCGGATAGTACAGTTTCCACCCCTGCCCATATGTATGAAGAGCCTCAGAGCGTTGATACACGATCATTTTCACCTTTCATAATGAATAATAATATATGCACAGGGGGATCTGATCCTAGATCTGCACTTCAACTCTGAGACGTTTCTTGAACACGGGCCCTGTTCTCAGATCAGAAAAGACAACACGCAGCAGAACATCTCTCTTAACTTTCTATGACTAACCATCCTCTTATCACAATTCTGCTCTTTGGTTTTCTCAAGGTCATATCGTGTGTTCACTAGTATTCATAATAGGAATAGTAACCATTTCTGAGTGCTTGAGGAGACTAAAACTTATGCATGTGTTATTGTGTTGAGTTATTAGTGTGACTGAGGGAGTCCATATACCATGTTAGAGAGATTATATGAGATACAGTGATAGCGAGGGGATTGGTACTACTGAGGCATCTCGAGATAGACAATAATGAATGAGGACACAGGGAAATAACATTGCTTCACCGTATAATAACACCTGGTCTGTTTCACACTTACCACATCAACTTTAATATCACATCTTTAATGGAGTGCTTACTTGCGAAGCACTCAGTCAGACAGAATGTGGGGGGGAAACTTTGTGAACTTCATAACTTATAATCAATTGCTTGCAAATCCTTCTTTCCTGGAAGGTCCTCAGTGAAATTGGATCCAGTCTTAAAAATGGCTTTTTAACCAAAACATCTCAAGATTGGCTGTCGCGCCTCGTTCACACCCACACTGAAGCTGAACGGGGAGAGGCTCCAAGTTCCACCGCCTGTGTGTGTGTGTCTGTGTGAAGACGATTTTCAGCTGCGCTGCTGTACTTCCCATCTTATTCCTCCATGTTAAACCAATCTCCCATACAGCTCCCAGCACAGATAGGATACAAGTACCAGCCTATTTAAAAGTACCAACCTATTAAACTGTTTGGCAGGGAGAAACCTACATTGGCAATGGTAGTGAATGACATAATCTGGCAGGGTAAATGAGAGGGCTGGCCAATGCATAGAAAGATTGACATCATAAAGACAAAGGCATTTTTATAAAGTTACAGGCAAAATATGATCATATTCTGTGTGTTGTTTATGCACCTTCAATATGAGTGGTGCAGCGGTCTAAGGCACTGCATCTCAGTGCTAGAGGCGTCACTAGAGACCCTGGTTCGATTCCAGGCTGTATCACAACCGGCCGTGATTGGGAGTCTCATAGGGCGGCGAACAATTGGCCCAGCGTCATCAGGGTTTGGCCGGGGTAGGCCGTCATTGTAAATAATATTTTTTTCTTAACTGGCTTGCCCAGTTAAATAAAGGTTACATTTAAATACAAATAATAATATTAAGATGATAATTAGGGGCAATCTGATAACCCCCTACAACAAATCTTCAAGAAGGCAATTTGGCTCAAAAATGTACCATCCATCTTTATGTTAAAAGGCGATTTCTCCTTTTTACATTCTACAAGCATATGTAACCTTTATTTAACTAGGCAAGTCAGTTAAAAACAAATTCTTATTTACAATGACGGCCTACACCAAATAGACATAGCTAGCCTCTTTATTAATTGGTACAATGTTACAGGGAGAATTTACAATAAAAAAACACTTGAAAAGTATAGTATGTGATTCAAGAGTGAACAAAGAGGTTGGAGTTTCAATTTGGAGCACAAAAAGGACAGTTCATTCCTGTAAAAAGACTAACATTTCACTCTTTCAAAGTCTCTCTATTCAAGACCACTGAATAGGCAAACTAGATGACTGAGATAAATTACACCCATGCTTATTAAAACACGTTTTATACATCTATTAAATCAACATAATATATGCACAATATCCTTTCAAATCTCATGGATATGGAACACAACATAGAATGGGACTAGTGGTCACGACTACCATAAATCTGAATAATAACCTTATACCACATACTGTAATTGCTATAGAGGTCAAACTATATACTTAACATTTCCTAATATTCACCTGTCCACACAGATTTAGCAAATTTACATAACATTTAGATTTTGGTGTGGGCATGAGTACAATTTCTGTAATAACTACATTATTTAAACAGTAAACAATATTAAAGTAGCATTGTTTATGCAAATATGATAATAGAAATGTTTGAGTACTTAAAAGGTGACATTTTAAATATTTAATTGTTGTCCAACACCACTTCACAACTTCTCTAAAATGAAAGAGCAAAGTAAGCTGTTTTTCATTTCATATTTTCCTAATCACTCAAACAAAATATCAAAAACAGGTGGGTTATAGTTAACCCTGAAAAATGAATGTTACAAAACATTTTACACACTCCCTGCCTAGAAAAACAGCACTCTTCAGGGAGCGGTCAAAATGTACACAATTGTTACTGTACCTAAAGGGTCATACTTAATCAATTTCACTCAGGGGGAGGGTTTAGTATTATTATTATTTTAGTCCAGGGCAGGGTCTTATAATCTGTAACTGATTGTCATATTGCTCAGAATTGTCATATTGCTGAGAATTAGTTGCTTATTATAGTATCTCGATGTGTGCCCCTCATCCCCGATTCTCTGCTGGGTGAGCAATATCAAGTGTGCCTAGTGTGGTCTCAATCAAATGATCCATAGCCTATACTACAGGCAATAGGCTATATGAAGAGCATGCTGGGAGAAGTAAATGGCAAAGTTATATTCCTAAGAAAATGTTCTTCCTTCCCAAATCTTTTGTGCTGCTGGGATGGTGTATATAAAACTAGGCTACACCCTGGCCTGCCCTGCTCTTGCTGATGTAAACCTTTTTGTGCTGCCTAACCAATGACTGTGCTGTGTACGGTGGCACTTCAGGAGGTGAGTCAAAGGCTTCTTCAAACAATACAAAAAATATTTGTCAAAAGAATGAAATATCTGTGAGCGCGGACTAGGCCTACTGATGTCCTGTCCAGTTTGAGAGGGACAGCGTGAAAATGGGAAGGAGGACAGGAGGTAAGCTTGGTACAGCTATAATTGATTTTAATAAACAATATGTTTCGTTGCCCATAATGAAGCTACTTATCAGAGTTATTGACCTCACAATAAGCCACATTCTAGTCATTTACATAACTGACATTACTATGAAGCGACAACTGCAGAGATGGACAGTGTATGTGTCAACAGTCAACACAAATGTATTTTGTAACAACAATATCATGGAATAAAATACATTTGAAAATTATAGTTTCCCAAATTCAAAAAAGTTACAAGTGTATGTAGACCTACCTGATGATATGCGGCTGCTGTGTTAAACAACAAATGGCTTTTTCTCAAATTCAATGATGATCAGATGCTTCAGTTGTAACTGGTTCTGTTGGGCTACATTTTTACAGTTGATAGACAACTTCAGCACTGTTCCAAACTTTGACTATCCTCTTTTTTAACAATAACCTGTGAAAAATCTAAACGTCTCCGGTGTTGCTCTGTTGCGGTATTAAAAAAGATTCTGTTGTCTACAGTCATGTGAAATTATGTAGAATTGCATGAAATGCATTCAGAAAATGCTAGTTTTTCACAGACCGTAAATAAGATGATAGATTCATGCACTGCTTTTATTAAAATTGATATTTTTTCAACCCTACCCTCGCAGCAGTCTGCGAATCCACAACTTTCTGGCTACTTTGCCATGTAATGCTTACAAAATGAAGAACAGTTTCTAAAATTGCATATCTAAGGCTCTGGTCTGTCTTAAGAGTGAGGGTAAACATTAGGCATGTTCTCCACTCTCTACTTTATGTTACAATTATTATTTTGGGTATAGGGGAGGGTCACGGTTTGTTTCAAGCGTTCATGGAGGGTAGGGTAAAAATATATTTCTCTGAAGCGAGGTCCGATTTTCTTCAGCTATTCCTCATTATAAATAATGTCGTCCCTTAAAAGGCAGAATACTTTACAAAACATGAACCATTTGACAGTCCTAAAAGCAGTCATTTATTTGGTATCTATACTAAGTGAGTTTTGCAACCCTTTAGTCCAACTAAAGAGAGCTGGACCCAGAAGAGACCGGTGAGAGAAAATCAGGCCAGAGCCAGGTCAGTTCTGCAGTACGTAGTGGAATATGGGTAAGAGCTCGTTAACAGATTTTTTTTGTAATCACACTCTCGCACTCTCTCTCTTATGCTCTGTTACTCACATTTTCAACAGAAAAACTAAATTATGGCAGTGTATAGAACCAGGAACCAGGTCAATGGGGTTTGTTAGAGAGAGCAGAACACTCAGAACAGGAGGGCAGGATGACCCCAATGAACAAGAACTGCCTGCCTCCTGGCTAGGTGACATCAGAGGAAATTAAAGGAAACTGAACAAATGGTGTGAAAGCTCCTTCATACAATGCCTTTGTAAATTTTTGAGTTTCAACTCTGACTGGCACAGGAGTCTATCTAGAAAACAAACTCTCAATAACCGGTGTTAGGCAGAAAGTAGACAAATACTTTTTAAAATTCCAATAGACATGGAATCTAGCTGATTTTCAGTGTTCCTGTACAACAAATATCTACAAACGTTTTGACATGGAGTCTGGCATGACAAACTTCCAGCCTGCACATCCTGAGACCAACTTCTGTCTACTTCCTGCCAACACATCACCGCTGTTCACACAATAAACCCGAGAGGTCGCCTTTTAGGAAAAATTCCCCCAAAACCACATTCTTAAATTTACAGTGTTACATAACACTAATATTTGAAAATAATATTTCTGTGAACAAATGTTATCTTCTTATGGCTGCAAGCCCGAAGCCGGGCACAATATGACAACACCCACTTCAAGTGCAGGGCGCGAAATTCAAAATATATTTTTTAGAAATATTTAACTTTCACACATTAACAAGTCCAATACAGCATTTGAAAGATAAACATCTTGTGAATCCAGCCAACATGTCCGATTTTTTAAATGTTTTACAGCGAAAACACCACGTATATTTATGTTAGCTCACCACCAAATACAAATAAGGATAGACATTTTTCACAGCACAGGTAGAATGCACAAAGCCAACCTAACTAACCAAGAACCAACCAAACTAACCAAGAAACAACTTCATCAGATGACAGTCTTATAACATGTTATTCAATAAATCTATGTTTTGTTCGAAAAATGTGCATATTTGAGCTATAAATCAGTTTTACATTGCAGCTACCATCACAGCTATCGTCAGAAATGGCACCGAAGCAGCCAGAGTAATTACAGACACCAACGTCAAATACCTAAATACTCATCATAAAACATTTCTGAAAAATACATGGTGTACAGGATATGAAAGACAGGCATCTTGTGATTCCAGCCAATATTTCCGATTTCTTAAGTGTTTTACAGCGAAAACACAATATAGCATTATATTAGCTTACCACAATAGCCAGAAACAAGCCATTCCCCAGCAGTAAAAGTTAGCGATCGTAACAAACCAGCAAAAGATATATCATTTTTGACTAACCTTCCTATAACATCAGGTTATACATACACTTATGTTTTGTTCAAAAATGTGCATATTTAGAGCTGAAATCAGTGGTTATACATTGTGCTAACGTAGCATCTTTTTCCCACAACGTCCGGATATTTTTCTGGCACTCACATATTCTGACCAAATAACTATTCATAAAAATAACTAAAAAATACATGTTGTATAGGAAATGATAGATACACTAGTTCTTAATGCAATCGCCGTGTTAGAATTCTAAAAATAACTTCATTACGATATGCAGTTTACGTTATGGCGAGAGCGTGCCCAAAACCTGGCCGCAACCTACTAGTACATGTTCGACAGATATATGAAATAACATCATAAAATGGGTCCTACTTTTGATGATCTTTCATCAGAATGTTGTACAAGGGATCCTTTGTCGGGAACAATCGTTGTTTGGATTTAGAATGTCCTCTTCTCCAGTCAATTAGCACGGAAAGCTAGCAAAGTGGCGCTAAGCTCTCCTTCCTGAACAAAGGCACACAACGCAACACGCCTAACGTCCCGAATAAATTTCAATAATCTAATAAAACTATATTGAAAAAACATACTTTACGATGATATTGTCACATGTATCAAATAAAATCAAAGCCGGAGATATTAGTCGTCCATAACGACAGCTTATCAGAAGGCAAATCCAGGTCCCTTCACGCGCTCTCCAGAAAACAGGAAACTGGTGACACGTCATGCCGAGAGCTATTATTCGACCCCAGATCAAGTTACACACTCCATTTCTTCTCTCACTGCTTGTCGACATCTAGTGGAAGACGTATGAAGTGCATGTATTCTAATAAATATCAAGGACCTTTATAGGCAGGGCCTAGAACAGAGCATCGATTTCAGATTTTCCACTTCCTGTCAGGAAGTTTGCTGCAAAATGAGTTCTGTTTTACTCACAGATATAATTCAAACGGTTTTAGAAAAAATAGAGTGTTTTCTACCCAATAGTAATAATAATATGCATATTGTACGAGCAAGAATTGAGTACGAGGCCGTTTGAAATGGGCACCTTTTATCCGGCTACTCAATACTGCCAATGCAGCCCAAACAGGTTATAATAAGGTTGGTAGCAACATGTGAAAATTGTTGTGGAAATCAGTTGCAGCTCAAGTCGACCACAAATCCACAATGCAATACTCTCTCTATGGGCTGGCTGGTTGGCTGGCTCACTAGCTAGGTAGCTAACTAGCAAACAAGGCTACACACAATAATACCAAAGTCAATATCAGCATGTGAACTAGTTAGCTGTCAAATCGCCAATCCCACCATTTCCAATCTGCAGATCGATGTTCCTCACAGAGTGGAGACTGACATTCGCAACACCACCACGCAAGGCACCATGGACTGAAGAGGCAGACAAATAGGAATACGTTAGACCCTCTGTTAAATCACAAATTTCTCGAGGTAGGAATATCGCAAAAATATGATCAATGGCTCTCATTTGAGAGAAGACAACCTCCCGCGTTATGACATCAGCCAGTATTTAAATCTGACATGTATGATAAATGTTTTGGCGATCTAAAAGGCGTATCCCTATTAACTTCCAGTGTAGTGAGAGTGGCTTTATCTTAATGCTACGTCATGCCAGACAAATTTCTCCTGCTTCAACGGCATGAAAACATGAAAGGACCCAGGGAATTGATAGAACATTGCTCAGAGATGCACAAAAATAACATAATTCAAAAATTGGTGAATCTTTAGTTTAAGACATCTGATCAATGTTTCCCCTTCCTTAACCTCTACCGCGTGCATCCCCAACAACCGGATATCCCAGTTTTCAGGGGAAATGTAAAGAGCCTATGGATGTTTTGGACATTAACAAGGCGACACTCCATCTTAACTCCTCCTCCACATTTACTGGATTGGTTGAACAGTGTGGAAGAGGACCTCCCCCGACAGTTATTTTTCTTCTCGTCAAGACCAGTATGTAGGGGATCTAGTTTCAGGCGTTTCTTTGACTCCTGCTACGTTAGGTTACCCCTTCCTCAACATAAATCTACCATGACCATGGAACCATAAAAGACAAAGACTCTGCCTCCCTCGGCCCCTAGAAAACGGGGTCAGCAGTAGTCCAAAAAAATTGTCTCCGGACTATGTATGGCCCCAGTTGGTTGGAATTATGCAACTTTATAATCAGTAGCTCCCTCTATCCATCTATCCCCCTCCAACCCTTCATGCCTATCTAGGAGTAAACCAATTCTAAAGAGGGAGAATCAAACTTATTTCAGTGTTTATTAGTAAGAGAGTTTATTTAGTAGAAATCACTTTAGCATCATCAGTGGGTGAGATGGTCAAAGTCACAACAACATGGCTGAAAGTAACACAGTAACAGAGTACGGAAATGTATGCACTCACTACTGTAAGTCGCTCTGGATAAGAGTGTCTGCTAAATGACTAAAATGTAAATGTAACATTCAGTGGTCCATCCTGTCCTGTTTTAGATATTATGAAGCTGATATTATGAGACAGTATCAATGTTTTTACACTTGTTCATGACACCAGGGAATATTCCACACCTGAGAGGCACTTCACTGTTTTATCCATTCATCTCTCATAAAGGCTGAATAGGGAGAAATTACTGTGTAGCACAGCTCTGAGACCATACAAGACATGATTCATCCTGTCCCAATTGTCAAGAGCAATTGTATTTCCATTACCATTTCACACATGAAACTTAAGAGGAAAAAGGTCAGAAATCGCCAGATGAGGGGCATGATTCAATTAATGACATCATACAAACAGATATTCTGTGAGTCCTAATAAATCAGTCTGAATAAATATAAAATTACACAGTTGGAGAGAGAGTAGACTACACCCCTACGGTATATCTCTATTCTAATGTGTTCTGGTCCTTAATATATTAGAAAAAGACAGAGGGGGTCAGAGAAAGAGAGGTAGATGTTGAAAACAGTATTTCTCTCCATCCATCATTCCATCTCTACTCCCATCGTTTCTTCCTACAGTGCGTGCCCCCCTCCCTCCTCACACTACTAGTTGGATGGGGGTGGCTGCTGTTGAGCTACAGAAAATGTAGAAGTTACCCTTAGTGCAGGTCTTGGACCAGGTTTGTTGTTGTAACCCCTAGTGGTTAAGGTTAGGATTGTGATATGAAGCACTGATCCTAGACCAGCGCTAGGGCGGTAACCTCTGCCTCACCCCAGGTTCTACCTCACAGCTTGGCTTTGCCTGGCTGCAGCTGCAGACTCTGGAGCTTCATGGCCATTCCCATGTTCCCTGTGATCTTCAGCTTGCCCTGGAAGAACGCCTGAGGATCAGAAGAGAGAGTCAGTCATTAGAACCAGAACAGAGAGAGAGGGATAAACTTGTCCTGACAGTAAATCTCTAAGACAAAAATAATGGTGTTCCAAAAAAGGTCCAGTTGTCAGGACCACAAATACAAATTCCATTTAGACACCGTTGCCCTCGAGCAGATAAAAAACTATACAGTGCATTCAGAAAGTATTCAGACCCCTTAACTTTTTCACATTTTGTAACGTTACATCCTTATTCTAAAAACAGATGAAATAGTTTTTTCCCCCTCATCAATACACACACAATACTCATAATGACAAAAAAAAAACAGGTTGAGACATTTGTGCAAATGTATAAAAAAAACTGAAATATGACATTTACATAAGGATTCAGACCCTTTATTCAGTCATTTGTTGAAGCACCAGTATGATGGCGATTGCATCGTCTGTGGACCTGTTGGGGCGGTATGCAAACTGAAGTGGGTCTAGGGTGGTGGGTAAGGTCGGGGTGATATGATCCTTGAGGAGTCTCTCAAAGCACTTCATGATGACAGAAGTGAGTGCTACGGGGCGGTAGTCATTTAGTTCAGTTATCTTTGCCTTCTTGGGTACAGGAACAATGGTAGCCATCTTGAAGCATTGGGGACTACAGACTGGGATAGGGAGCGATTGAATATGTGCGTAAACACACCAGTCAGCTGGTCTGCGCATACTCTTAGGACACGGCTAGGGATGCTGTCTGAGCCAGCAGCCTTGCGTGGGTTAGCGCGTTTAAATGTCTTACGTCGGCCACGGAGAAGGAGAGGTGTTGTTAGTTGTCCTTGTTAGCGGACTGCGACGGTGGCACTGTATTATCCTCAATGCGGGCAAAGAAGGTGTTTAGTTTGTCTGGAAGCGTCGGTGACCGTGACATGGCTGGTTATCTTTTTGTAGTCTGTGATTTCCTGTAGACCCTGACAAATGTATCAGAAATACAGCACATACATTGTTAATGTTGCAAATGACAATTGCAGCTGGAAACGGCTGATTTTTAATGGAATATTTACATAGGCGTACAGAGGCCCATTATTAGGAACCATCACTCCTGTGTTCCAATGGCATGTTGTGTTAGCTAATCCAAGTTTATAATTTTAAAAGGCTAATTGATCATTAGAAAACCCTTTTGCAATTATGTTAGCACAGCTGAAAACTGTTGTTCTGATTTAAGAAGCAATAAAACTGTCCTTCTTTAGAGTAGTTGAGCATCTGGAGCATCAGCATTTGTGGGTTCGTTTACAGGCTCAAAATGGCCAGAAACAAAGGACTTGCTTCTGAAACTCATCAGTCTATTCTTGTTCTGAGAAACTGAAGATCTCGTACAACGCTGTGTACTACTCCCTTCACAGAACAGCGCAAACTGGTTCTAACCAGAATAGAAACAGGAGTGGGAGGACCCGGTGCTCAACTAGTCTAAAGAAGGGCAGTTTTATTGCTTCTTTAAATCAGAACTACAGTTTTCAGCTATGTCGGCCTTCCGCATCAGCCCATGTCGGCCTTCCGCATCGGCCCATGTCGGCCTTCCGCATCGGCCCATGTCGGCCTTCCACACCTGCCCATGTCGGCCTTCCGCATCTGCGGTGGAAGGTGACTGAGCTACAGCGGTGTTTGTCAGATCATGAGACATCCTGAAAATCGGTCTTCTCACAGAAATGTCTGTAGAGTCCGAACGGTTTGGCTTACAAACTAATATGAACACAATGGAAAGTTGACTCTCACAAGTGTCACGGGACTCGTCTGATGGTAACCCATACAAATTCATGGAAATACGGAGGTAGTTTTGTGGCAACAAAAATATGCGGTTAAATGTGTCCAAAAAAAACACATATTTCCTGAGCTTTCTTAAATCTCCTACATATAGGACAGACACTTCAAAAGATTAGTGACCTCCCGGGTGGCGCAGTGGTCTAGGGCACTGCAACGCAGTGCTAGCTGCGCCATCAGAGTCTCTGAGTTTGCGCCCAGGCTCTGTCACAGCCGGCCGCAACCGGGAGGTCCGTGGGGCGACGCACAATTGGCATAGCGTCGTCCGGGTTAGGGAGGGTTTGGCCGGTAGGGATATCCTTGTCTCAGTATGTAAAATGTGATAAAATGTATGCACTCTACTGTAAGTCGCTCTGGATAAGAGCGTCTGCTAAATGACTAAAATGTAATGTAATGTAATGTAAATGTAATGATTTCTTTTAATACTGTCTTTTTTTGCCATTTATGAATGTGGTATTCAATGCATTTCTATGGGAACTTAAATACTTTAAAAAAAAATATATATATATATATATATATATATATATTATTTTTTTTAAGTATTTTTAAGTATTTTTAAGTATTTAATATATATACAGTACCAGTATATATACAGTACCAGTCAAAATTTTAGACACACTTACTCATTCAAGGGTTTTTCTTTATTTTTACTATTTTCTACATTGTAGAATAATAGTGAGGACATAACTATCTAATAACATATATGTAATCATGTAGTAACCAAAAAAAGAGTTAAACAAATCAAAATATATTTTATATTTGAGATTCTTCAAAGTAGCCAACCTTTGCCTTGATAACAGCTTTGCATTCTCTCAACCAGCTTCATGAGGTAGTCACCTGGAATGCTTATCCAACGGTCTTGAAGGACTACCCACATATGTTGAGCACTTGTTGGCTGCTTTTCCTTCACTCTGCGGTCCAACTCATCCCAAACCATCTCAATTGGGTTGAGGTCGGGTGATTGTGGAGGCCAGGTCATCTGATGCAGCACCATCACCCTCCTTCTTGGTCAAATAGCCCTTACACAGGCTGGAGGTGTGTTTTGGGTCATTGTCCTGCTGAAAAACAAATGATAGTCCCACTAAGCGCAAACCAGATGGGGTGGCGTATCGCTGCAGAATGCTGTGGTAGGCATGCTGATTAAGTGTGCCTTGAATTCTAAATAAATCACAGTGTTACCAGCAAAGCGCCCCACATCATCACACTTCCTCCTCCTCCATGCTTCACGGTGGGAACCACACATACGGAGATCATCCGTTCACCTACTCTGCGTCTCACAAAGACACAGCGGTTGGAACTAAAAATTTCAAATTTGGACTCATCAGACCAAAAGGACAGATTTTCATCGGTCTAATGTCCATTGCTCGTGTTTCTTGGCCCAAGCCAATCTCTTCTTCTTATTGGTGTCCTTTAATAGTGGTTTCTTTGCAGCAATTCGACCATGAAGGCCTGATTCACGCAGTCTCTGTAAAGTTGATGTTGAGACATGTCTGTTATTTGAACTCTGTGAAGCATTTATTTGGGCTGAATTCTAGGGTAAAGTTAACTATAATGAACAATTCCTCTGCAGCAGAGGTAACTCTGAGTCTTCCATTCCTGTGGCGGTCCTCATGAGAGCCAGTTTCATCATAGCGCTTGATGGTTTTTGCGACTGCACTTGGAGAAACTTTCAAAGTTATTGAAATGTTCCAGATTGACTGACCTTCATGTCTTAAAGTAATGAGGGACTGTTGTTTCTCTTTGCTTATTTGAGCTGTTCTTGCCATAATATGGACTTGGTCTATTACGAAATAGGCCTATCTTCTGTATACAACCTCTACCTTGTCACAACACAACTGACTGGCTTAAACACATTAAGAAGGAAAGAGATTCCAGAAAATTTACTTTTAACAAAGCACACCTGTTAATTGAAATGCATTCCAGGTGACTACCTCATGAAGCTGGTTGAGAGAATGCCAAGCGAGTGCAATGCTGTCGCCAAGGCAAAAAGTGGCTATATTGAAGAATCTCAATTATATAATATATTTTGGTTTGTTTAACACTTTTGGTTACTACAAGATTCCTATTGCATTATTTCATAGTTTTATGTCTTCACTATTATTCTACAATGTAGAAAATAGTCAAAAATAAAGAAAAACTCTGGAATGAGTAGGTGTGTCCAAATGTTTGACTGGTACTGTATATGTTATACCTAAAGGGGTTCTAATATTCTAAATCAACTAGCTAAATGATCCAGGGTATGAACATTAAAAACAATTCCATATGTTAGCTTAGTAGCACTCCCCCAACGACTTACACAGAAAAAATATGTATACAGTTGAAGTCGGAAGTTTACATACACCTTAGCCAAATACATTTAAACTCAGTTTTTCACAATTCCTGACATTTAATCCTAGTAAAAATTCCGTCTTAGGTCAGTTAGAATCACCACAAAATTTTAAGTATGTGAAATGTCAGAATAATAGTAGAGAGAATTATTTCAGCTTTTATTTCTTTCATCACATCCTCAGTGGGTCCGAAGTTTAAATACACTCAATTAGTATTTGGTGGCATTGACTTTAAATTGTTTAACTTGAGTCAAACATTTCAGGTAGCCTTCCACAAGCTTCCCACAATAAGTTGGGTGAAATTTGGCCCATTCCTCCTGACAGAGCTGGTGTAACTGAGTCAGGTTTGTAGGCCTCCTTGCTCGCACACGCTTTTTCAGTTCTGCCCACACATTTTCTATGTGTTTGAGATCAGGGCTTTGTGATGGCCACTCTAATACCTTGACTTTGCAAGTTTGATTGGGGTCATTGTCCATTTGGAAGACCCATTTGCGACCAAGCTTTAACTTCCTGACTGATGTCTTTAGATGTTGCTTCAATATATCCACAAAATTTTCCATCCTCATGATGCCATCTATTTTGTGAAGTGCACCAGTCCCTCCTGCAGCAAAGCACCCAAACAACATGATGCTGCCACCCCCATGCTTCACGGTTGGGATGGTGTTCTTCAGCTTGCAAGCCTCCCCCTTTTCCTCCTAACATAATGACGGTAATTATGGCCAAACAGTTCTATTTTTGTTTCATCAAACCAGAGGACATCTCAAAAAACTACGATCTTTGTCTCCTGTGCAGTTGCAAACCGCAGTCTGGCTTTTTTATGGCGTTTTGGAGCAGTAGCTTCTTCCTTGCTGAGCGGCCTTTCAGGTTATGTCGATATAGGACTCGTTTTACTGTGGATATAGATACCTTTGTACCTGTTTCCTCCAGCATCTTCACAAGGTCCTTTGCTGTTGTTCTGGGATTTATTTGCACTTTCCGCACCAAAGTACCTTCATCTCTAGACAGAACACGTCTCTTTCCTGAGCGGTATGACGGCTACAAGGTCCCATGTTTATACTTGCGTACTATTGTTTGTACAGATGAACGTGGTACCTTCAGGTGTTTGGAAATTGCTCCCAAGGATGAACCAGACTTGTGGAGGTCTACAATTCTTTTTCTGAGGTCTTTGCTGATTTCTTTTGATTTTCCCATGATGTCAAGCAAAGAGGCACTGAGTTTGAAGGTAGGCCTTGAAATACATCTACAGGTACACCTCCAATTGACTCAAATGATGTCAATTAGCCTTTCAGAAGCTTCTAAAGCCATGACATCATCTTCTGGAATTTTCCAAGCTGTTTAAAGACACAGTCAATTTAGTGTTTGTAAACTTCTGACACAGTGAGTTAAGTGAAATAATCTGTCTGTAAACAATTGTTGGAAACATTGCTTGTGTAATGCACAAAGTAGTTGTCCTAACCGACTTGACAAAACTATAGTTTGTTAACAAGAAATGTGTGGAGTGGTTGAAAAACAAGTTTTAATGACTCCAACCTAAGTGTATGTAAACTTCCGACTTCAAATGTATCTTGCACACACAATTAATCTCTCCAAACTATTCTTTGTCAAAGTGCAGCCCCTCCATTTTGTGGAAAGTAAATCCCCCTGCAGTCAACAAAGCAGGGAAATATTATTCTTGAGCTGGTTGGAAAACAACACGAATGGAAATGATTCCTGACCTGCTCTTCACTCCAGTAGTGTGTGCTCCAGCCTGGTTTAAATAGTTAAAGTGGAGAGATTAATGTCAGAGTGGAAAGTGGGACAGCAGGAGGAGGAGCAGGAAGAGGAGGCTCTGCAGACCAGAGGGGCTTAAAGGAGGGCTGGGGACTGACTGTGTTATGTGTGGCAGGCAGCAATGGCACAGAGACTCTGTCCCCTGCATTCCACTTGTAGGATGGAAATCATGACTGAGTCTTTAAATTTGTACGAAAAGAAACTAAAGCGAATACAGAACTCAACGGACACATAATAACAGAAGCCTTGGAGGTGTCCTTAGTTCCAAAGACACCTATCCTCTGTTATAAAAGAGGCTTTGTATAAACCGAGCGTAGAAGAAGAAGAAATAGACTCATGGTCAAAACAACCTTCTGGAAAAGAATAATAGAGAATAGTACTTCTAGTTATAAGGTCAACAAGTATGACATCATTGTACAATGAAAGTCACTATGAACTACTATACAGCGCAAGGCAACACAAAATAAGAGCTGAGTTTGAATACTACAACATGGTAAAAGAAATTCCACTCAATAACACATACCTACACGCCGAGCAAATTAAAAGTAAAATAACACGGACATTAACCAGACGTTGACCGCAGCCTTACTCATATTGAACCCATTATTTTTTATTACAGAACATGTCCCAATTACAGAAACAATAAGGGTAATAGGCTCTTTTAAGTTGAGCACTTGTCAGGAGGCTAATGCTCTGTCTGTTCCTCTGGGAAGCCAGTAGAACAGAGGGTGTTCTTTTGTGTCTTCGTATGCAGATGACTCAACACTATTCATGTCAGCTACTACAGCGAGTGAAATTACTGCAACACTTAAAGAGTTGCAGTTAGTTTCCGAGTGGACTGCAAGGAATAAGTTAGTCCTAAATATTTCTAAAACTAAAAGCATTGAATTTGGGACAAAACATTCACTAAACCATAAACCTCAACTAAATCTTCTAATAAATAATGTGGAAATTGAGCAAGTTGAGATGACTAAACAGCTTGGAGTAACCCTGGATTGTAAACGGTCATGGTCAAAACATATTGATTTAACAGTAGCTAAGATGTGGAGAAGTTTCTCCATAATAAAGCGAGGGTCTGCCTTCTTAACAACACTATCAACAAGGCAGGTCCTACAGGCCCTAGTTTTGTTGCACCTGGACTACTGTTCAGTCATGTGGTCAGGTGCCACAAAAAGGGACTTAGGAAAATTGCAATTGGCTCAAAACATGGCAGCGTGGCTGGCCCTTGGATGTACACAGAGAGCTAATATTAATAATATGCATGTCAATCTCTCCTGGCTGAAAGTGGAGGAGATTGACTTCATCCCTGCTTCTATTTATGAGAAGTATTGACATGTTGAATGTACCGAGCTGTCTGTTTGAACTACTGGCACACAGCTCGGACACCCATGCATACCCCACAAGACATGCCACAAGAGGTCTCTTCACAGTCCCCAAGTCCAGAACAGACTATGGGAGGCACACAGTACCACATAGAGCCATGACTACATGGAACTCTATTCCACATCAAGTAATCGATGCAATCAGTAAAATTAGATTTTTTAAAAACAGATAAAAAATACACCTTATGGAACAGCGGGGACTGTGAAGCAACACAAACATAGGCACAGGCATATACAGACATATGCACGATAACATACGCACACGTACACATGGATTTTGTACTGTAGATATGTGGTGGTGGTGGAGTAGGGGCCTGAGGGCACACAGGGTGTTGTGAAATCTGTGAATGTAATGATTTAAAAATTGTATAAACTGCCTTAGATTTGGCTGGACCCCAGGAAGAGTAGCTGCTGCCTTGGCAGGAACTAATGGGGATCCATAATAAACCCCAGGAAGAGTAGCTGCTGCCTTGGCAGGAACTAATGGGGATCCATAATAAACCCCAGGAAGAGTAGCTGCTGCCTTGGCAGGAACTAATGGGGATCCATAATAAACCCCAGGAAGAGTAGCTGCTGCCTTGGCAGGAACTAATGGGGATCCACAATAAACCCCAGGAAGAGTAGCTGCTAACTTGGCAGGAACTAATGGGGATCCATAATAAATACAAATAACTTTGCGTTTCCCCCCAGGTCCCTTTAATGGACGGAAAAACAGGTGTGCATGGGGCCAAGGAAGAAGGAAGTCACTTCTAAAGGAGCCATGAAGACTTAACCTGTTCCCAGATCTGTTTGTGCTGTCCGGGCAAGTCCTATATATGGTGGTTGTCAAGACAAAAAGCACAAGCAGGTCTGGGACCAGGATAATAAAGATCTGCTGGGCCCCATAGCAAGAGTCTAGACTGTGTCGATGAAGTCAGTCAATCAGTGAATCTTGTTACCTAGCATTCCTTATTTCACAATTAACCATTGACTGACCTATAGTGGACTCCGAGTACAGGAGAGAGAAAAAGCAACATTTCAGCACAATCATCCTAAATTGTCATAAGAAATGACATGGTGTTTTTAGTCTAACAGTAGCCTAACATTATCTATGCTATTATATTCGGTTTGCTGTGTAGAATACTAATAAATCATTAAGTGATCTTATGAGACACCACACCATTCTGAGAAGTGGCAGAGCGTCCCTCTGCTGCTCACCGGCAGCACTGCACCCTTGATTATAATGGTTGAATGACTTCGGGAGTTTCACATTACCACAGCTCTACAAACTAAATGGTGCATTCAGTTGACAACCAATTTTGTTTTTTTTACAGCATCGCAGCAGAGCAAAAGTTTCGGGGCTGACCCAAAAGCCCCAAAAGTCAGGTCCTGGTGATGTCCATGTGCAAGCTTATAACCATGAGACTGACTGAAATACAGAGTATTAACTCCCTCAAATCAAGGCCAATACTTACTGTCTGTGGGTTCATTTTCCCCGTCATCAAGGCCAGCAGGTCTGCATCTGACATGGAAATGGTGCAGTCTGCTTTCCTTGCTAGAAAGGGGTCGAAGGAGAGGAAGGGTAGATGAAGGAAGAGAGAATTACAGCAAGAGAGAGAAAAAAATACTTGTTTGTTGATCATAAAATACTGTAAATTGAAAACCACAAATCATGATACAGCCTGTGAAAATACAACTAGATATTTTTCCCTCCACACGTTTCTTTGTGAATTCAGCTAATTTACATTCTCACTCTCAATGTGGACCAAACCGCTAATTCTGACCTGTCGTTGTGGACACAGCCCTTGCTGTTCTTACCTGTGTCATTGTGAACGCAACCCTTGCCATTCTTCACGTCCACTATCCAGGTCGCTTCCTGACCATCCGGACCATCCTTCACCTTAAAGGAAAACACCCCTCCAATCTTCTTCACAAATGACTCCCCATCCTACAGAGAAATACAAGGTAGTACAAGGTAGTCATAACAATTAGGATAATAAGTACTGTGTTCATCAATAACAAAAGCTGTTTATATCGTCATGTCTAAAGACGAAGGACACAAAATATTTTTCTTATTCACCTAAACAAAACATTTCACATCCAGTTAAACAATCTTTTTTATCCATGTGCCTTAAAAAATCAATAAAATAACAAAGCATTCACTGAAACCACAGACATGCTACTCTTACATTAATGATCAATTAGGCTATTGGACAACTCTTTTCTGAACATGTCTAACAAGGAATTGTTTTTTTTTGTTTTTTTCCTGTAATATTGTATTATTCTGTGGATAATCAGATACATAGAAGTGGAATAACATAATACCAAAACAGAGAGAGATCCTAATGGGAACCAGAGAGCACTGCTGCCAGACATACTTACACAAGGATGGAAAATCTAAAAGTAAGACAACAGAGGAAAACCTCCTTGAGTGGAGATGATGTCACACATCCAGAGTCAAAAGAGTTGCAGACTAGTTTAGTTACATTGAATTCTGTCTATATACAGTACCAGACAAAAGTTGACACACCTACTCACTCATTCAAGGGTTTTTCTTTATTTTTTACTATTTTCTACATTGTATAATAATAGTAAAGACATCAAAACTATGAAATAACACATGGAATCATGTAGTAACCAAAAAAGTGTTAAACAAATCTAAATATATTTGATATTCTTCAAAGTAGCCACCATTTCCTTGATGACAGCTTTGCACACTCTCGGCATTCTCTCAACCAGCTTCATGAGGTAGTCACCTGGAATGCATTTCAATTAACAAGTGTGCCTTGTTAGAAGTTATTTTGTGGAATTTCTTTCCTTCTTAATGCGTTTGAGCCAATCAGTTGTGTTGTGACAAGGTAGGGGTGGTACACAGAAGATAGCCCTATTTGGTAATAGACCAAGTCCATATTATAGCAAGAAAGGCTCAAATAAGCAAACAAAAACAACAGCCCATCATTACTTTAAGACATGAAGGTCAGTCAATCTGGAAAATTTCAAGAACTTTAAAAGTTTCTTCAAGTGCATTTGCAAAAACCAGCAAGCACTATGATGAAACTGGCTCTCATGAGGACCGCCATAGGAAAGGAAGACCCAGAGTTACCTCTGCTGCAGAGGGATTGTTCATTAGAGTTACCAGCCTCAGAAATTGCAAGCCAAATAAATGCTTCAGAGTTCAATTAACAGACACATCTCAACATCAACTGTTCAGAGGAGACAGCTTGAATCAGGTCTTCACGGTTGAATTGCTGCAAAGAACCACTGTTAAAGGACACCAATAAGAAGAAGAGACTGGCTTGGGCCAAGAAACACGAGCAATTGACATTAGACCGGTGAAAATCAGTCCTTTGGTCTGATGAGTCGAAATGTGAGATTTTTGGATCCAACACCCGTGTCTTTGTGAGACGCAGAGTAGGTGAACAGATGATCTCCGCATGTATGGTTCCCACCGCGAAGCATGAAGGAGGAGGTGTGATGGTGCTGGTGACACTGTCAGTGATTTATTTAGAATTCAAGGCAATCTTAATCAGCATGGCTTCCACAGCATTCTGTAGTGATACGCCATCCCATCTGGTTTGCGCTTAGCGGGACACTCATTTGTTTTTCAACAGAACAATGACCCGAAACACACCTCCAGGCTGTGTAAGGGCTATTTGATCAAGAAGGAGGGTGATGGAGTGCTGCATCAGATGACCTGGCCTCCACAATCACCTGACCTCAACCCAATTGAGATGGTTTGAGATGAGTTGGACCGCAGAGTGAAGGAAAAGCAGCCAACAAGTGCTCAGCATATGTGGGAACTCCTTCAAGACTGTTGGAAAATCATTCCAGATGACTACCTCATGAAGCTGGTTGAGAGAATGCAAAGCCGTTATCAAGGCAAAGGGGTGGCTACTTTGAAGAATCTCAAATATAAAATATATTTGGATTTGTTTAACACTTTTTTGGTTACTACATGATTCCATGTGTATAAGTAGGTGTGTTCAAACCTTTGACTGGTACTCTATGTATAATAGACATCTAGTCGTGTATTTTGGACCTAACAGACAGCTGTTCACTGCTGGCTAGGCTGAGTTAAGGCGAGAGAGAGAAGAGAAAAAGAGAAAAGTGAAAGAATGACAGAGGGAGAGAGAGTTCTGTCATCATCCAGCTTGTGATGTTTATAGTAGTGAGGTCAGAAGCAGAGCAGCTGCAAATGAACACACAACTTTAGAGTGCAGAACCATTTATCTGATTGATTCAAACAGCATAACAACTTATATCATGAGCTAGGTTTCTATCCAATTGGTGACAGATTGAGAGTATTCTAAAATCCGCAAAAAAAACAATGTGCATTTTCCCACCAGAGATTTGTTTCCATCAAATGTACTTGTTGCAGATGAGACTGTGCTTGATGTAGTGCACATAAAAATAACTTTTGTGAGTAAATTCCCATGTACCGATTAAAAAAATACTAGTTAAATGGGTTTCCATCACATTTTCAACTCTATGTTGCGTTTTATAGCAAGTGTGCCCACTCCGGTATTGGCACTCTGCGTTCTTGCCAAGAGCGCTGTTGGCTAGAGCGCAAGTATAACATCCATGATGAGATTATTATGGACAAAAGAGCAATATTATTTTGTCATATGGCAGCCAAGCATCGAAGATCATGTCACCAGAATAAGACCCTCGATATTTATTGGAAAGGAGCATCAAGCTCATCGCCTTGCACTTTCACCAACCTGTGAAGTTCATCGTAATTTATTTCATATGTAGCCTAATAAACTGCATGCTTTCCCGATGATTGGTAGTGGGAAGACCACATAACATGTCATCACGTGACTCCAAGTTTACTTCGGTAGGGTTTTTATATGAATATTTGCGCATAAAAGCATTTATCGCATAATTAATTTCACCGACACAAAAATATCCCACCTTGTCTAGCGTATTTTGTTTTGTCAACATCAGGCCTGTCATTACATTTTTTTATCCGACATGGATGGGAACCTGGTTATTGTATGACAAGGGAAAACGCCTGTTTCCGGGAATGGATCCAAGTGTGCTACAGTCAAAGTCGAAAGAGTCTATAGGAACAGAAATTGTTTATCTTCTTCATGTAGAATCAATAGGTCGTTTTCAATGTAACGTCACAATAAGGTGTAGCGTGTTCGATGTGCTTGCTTGGGAGCAAAGAGACCCACAGCTCTGCTTAAACCATTGACAACTGAGTGCCGTTTTCAAGGGTCTTAAATAAATGTTAACCATTTGGTTGTAATATCATCACCTCTTAAAGAGCATGGCCAGGCCTACACATTTCTGATTATTCTATGCAAATCAATGGCACACATTTAGATCATCAGTTATACAGCAAGTAACTGCATGCCTTTCATGATCAGATATGTGAGGGTAGCCTCCTGATATCTCTCAATATTGCCCACCATTATTTGTATATATATATATATATATATTTATTTTTTTACTTTATTTAAATATTGAGTCACCATTGAGACCAGGGTCTCTTTCTGCTGCAATCTGGTAAATTGTGTCACCATAATCAAGAACTGGCAGGAATGCTGGCTGCACAATCTGCTTCCTGCTATTTAGGGAGTCAAGATCCATTTCTAAAAATAAAAAAAAGCCCCCTTTAAATCTTATCTTGTTAACTAGCTCATCCATATGTTTTTAAACATTATCTTTGTCAATCCAAATGCCCAGATATTGGTAGGTGGGAACCTGATCAATGGGAGAACCATCCAATGAACAAATATGAAGTCCATCTGAAACAATTAGCGATAGAAAATAAAAGTGAACTACACCTGACAACTATGAGTGGTTTAGGTTAATTTCTCATCTTTTGTGGGCTCTGCCTGTCTAACAGCAGAAGGGCGCATTTGCCGTGGTACTGTTAGCTGATAATGTTTTCCTTTGCAATCTTCCATAATCTCTGATGAAGCAAGCTAAATGATGTTTGCTTAACTAGCTACATGTCAAACAGATAGGTACCTTCACATATCTGAAATGACATGATTATTGATGTTCACTGAAGATGAAAAGCATGTATATTGAACAAAAACATAAAAGCAACATCCAACAATTTCAAAATTTTACTAAGTTACGGTTCATAGAAGGAATTCATTCAATTTAAATAAATTAATTTGGCCCTAATCTTTGGATTTCACATGACTGGGATGGGGCGCAGCCATGGGTGGGCCTGGGAGAGCATAGGCCAACCAACTTGGGACCAGGTCCACTCAATGGGGAGCCAGGCCCAGCCAATCAGAATTATATATTTATTTATTTATTTTTTACAGACAGAAATACTCCTCAGCACTGCTCCTTCTCAGACGATCCCACAGATGAAAAAGACGGATGTGGAGGTCCTGGGCTAGAGTGGTTACACGTGGTCTGCGGTTGTGAGGCCGGTTGGATGTACTGCCAAATTCTCAAAAATGACTTGAAAATGACATGTAGCTGGGGGTCTACTTGCCCCCCAGCAACCAAATCAAACGTATTGTGATGTTTTATTGAAAACCACCTAAAAAATGAACCCTCATTCTATGGCTGTACTGTGGGGGAAATGGTCAGATGTCACAATATGCACATTTTCTGTGAAAAGGATCAAAAAAGAGGTCAAAGCATTTTGATGTGAAAACAGGATGTGGGTTTGTAGTGTAAACTGCAATACATGACACCGGAAACAGATAACACACAGTAATGAATGCAGATACCTCCTCCAGCTTCTTGTTGATCTCCTGGAAGACTGCATGGGCCTTGAACCCCTCCAGGCTGCGCTCTGCATTGGTGTTAACTGACTGGATCCTCTGAGAGCTGAGAGACACACATAGAGAAATCACACACAATTGACAGCATAACAGGAGGCATGCCATACATAGCCTGTGAGGCACAACTATAACAAAACAATTAGGATTATTCAGCAGGAGAAAAGAGAAATAGCATGATAGTCTTAAACACGACGTTAGGCAACAGACTAATAGGATGGGGGTAGATTACACAGGCTTACTAAGAGTCCTCATAAGGCTCTTGCTTCAGTCACATGATGGTGTTGTCTTTCAACTAGTCTAATTATCAGTGAGCGCAGTTCAAATGCAGAGAGCAGAAAACATTTGATGTAAATTGTAGAAAAGGGTTGGCTCTAATTTGATTACATAATTAGACTTATCTGAAGCTTTAGACATCTAAATGCAATTTGATGAACGTAAAGCCAGTGCGTTAAAATGAATAACCTGCAAACAAATGGATGAATTAAGATGTATTGTATTCTTATTGAATCCATGTCAGGTTGGCAAGAATATTTATCTCGGGTGGTGTCATTTTTCGGTAAGTATTGCACAAGTCAGGTGTTAGCTGCTAACAGTTATGTCATTGTTTTGAATAAGCTAGCTATCAAGCTACCTTTACACCCTTGCATTTCACAAGGGTGACCCGACCCAGATGGATAATTCGAGGTAACGAGTGCCAATTAAAGGGCTGTGATAATTTTACTAACCCCAAGTATCTCACCTTACAACCTGCGATTCGCGCATTTTGTTTTGTGAAACAACCATTTTTCAGAGGCCGACACAGCTGGTGTGCAACTATGCGTGCTGTTGTGAACATAGAGATAGATAGAGGACTCATTTTTGTATCTGTGACATTATAGCGTCTGTGAAATCATTGCCTCATTGGCGCTGGCAATCTCCATTTTAAAGTAGTACATTTTCTTCTTCACGATTAGCTGATCCCTCCTGTGACCCGGTTGGACATGACCCCACCAAGAGGGGTCAGCCAATGAAGTTGGAAGTCTCACAGTCTCAATGGCCCTGCCCGTGCTAAAACGCCTTTTGGCCACTAGAGGCCTCTAACATTCTCTATGGTTGTGAAACCACTTTATAGCTAGCTACCCGAAATTCCTTCTTTATGCTACTCCGTAAAACCCTACATGACGATAGAAGAGAGGGTGATGGTTTGATCTTTAGTGCAGCACTCTACAGTTCCTTGGAGGCAAAGATTTTTTATCCACAATTTCAAAAGTTGGGCTATTCAAATCACACATGTTCAATATTATTCTGGCGTAAACCCCGAATTTAACCAATGATAAGCCTTGCTATGTTTAAGATATATGCATTATTTATTTCACTGTTGTGATGTGTCTGAAGAACGAATGTATATTGTATCTGAATGTGTGCTTATTACAAAAGGCACCGATTTTATTTTATTTAACCTTTATTTAATCGAGTCACATTGAGATTAAAACTCTATTTCACAAGAGAGCCCTGTACACATTACCAAAAAAAAAGAATATTAAAACAACATACACATGTGTATAAAACAATAATTCAGCACAATAAACAAAAATAAACATTCAATAAAAGCAATCACATTCAACTACATAGAGGTCCTCAAACAATCATTTTAACTGCCTGAGTGGCACCAGCACATCTAACTGCAGTGAACTCTTGCAGATTGTTCCACAAATTAGGGTAAAAAAACAAAATGCAGATTTTCCAAAATCTCTAGTGTTATCCATTCCTGTGAACGGGTTTTGTAACTTATGATTCTTATCTTAATTAATGATGTTACTTATAGAGGGAATTTCTGTAAGATTGCTTTGTAAATAAATAAGAGAGAATGCAGCTCTCTTCTTACAGACAGTGAGGTCCATCCCACATTTTTATACAGACTGCTATGATGAGTCATAAAATTGTCCCCTGTGATAAAACGTATTGCTGGATGGTAGACTGCATTCAAGGGTTTTAAAGCGGAGGTTGCCGCATGCATGTAAACAATATCATCAAAATCCAATACAGGGAGAAGTTTGTAGCCGGGCAGGGGAAAAAGCGATCGGAGCATCGGGGTTAGTCGCATTAGAAGGGGTGGGAGGTTAGGAAATGTTGGAAGGGCAATGAAGCATGGTTGAATCTAATAGGAATCCTATGGGAATAAACTAAAGAACCCTATATAGTTCTGCAGAGCACCTTTTTTCTAAGAGTGTTGGGATCGAGAGGCTATGTGAGAGGACGTGGGGGCGGGGGGTGTTAGCAAATGACACTGCTGTTTATGCACAGGCCAGGCCGGGTCAACCCGTTTGCAATCTGCAGAATGGAGGCAAACATAACAGCAGAAAATCGCATCAGTCTAATGGGGGCTATGAACAGTCACACTCTTAGGGCAGGGAGCTAGGTTGAGCGATGGATCCAAGGAGGGGAAATTGATGGATGCTGTGGCTGCTGCTGGTGGCAGGTGGGGGAGGATTTAAGGCAGAGCGTCAAACTCAAGTTGGCTTGATTACTCTCTCGCCCAACAGAAATGATAGGCTAACAGTTTTCCAAGCCGAGGTAAGCCAGACAATGTTTTGCTACTGCCGACTGCTGCGAGTGACAGTCTGTTGTTTTAGATAGGGGGAGCACAGCATTGAGCGAACGCTTGCCGTGGCCAGACCAAACCATTCACTGATCAAGCATATGCTGCCCTCTGCTGGTATAGTACTAAAACTGAACGTTGTCTCTTTTCGTTCCAGAAAATAGTAACAAAAAACATTTGTTTGAACCCTTTCTATTTGTCACATTGTGGTCAGGCAGAGATCTACAATACCCCCTGAATTTTAAAAAGAAAAACATATTATTATGAGTAAAACATCAC
Organism: Salvelinus fontinalis; assembly: GCF_029448725.1. Classification (NCBI taxonomy): domain Eukaryota; kingdom Metazoa; phylum Chordata; class Actinopteri; order Salmoniformes; family Salmonidae; genus Salvelinus; species Salvelinus fontinalis. The sequence continues at coordinate 38,500,538 of NC_074678.1, read as the reverse complement.
CTTGGGTAGCAAACATGTACACTATTTATCATTATGTTGTGTGTGAGATTAATCATGTATACGAAACTTACTTTGTCAAAGTACAGTAAATGTAAACAGAGGTCTGCAGTGCGCCATAGGAAACAAACTGGGTAGTGGGTAATGTTCCCCCGCTGACGTACCACAAGGTGTCAATATCCTGTAAAACACTTCCTCCTTCCGCTGTTACAAATTCTTGTCAATGTATTTCTGTCTGTCTCTATTGTCATCCTATTAGGCAGTAAGACTGGAAGCTTTAGAAGAAAGACGTATCTACTGGGCAGTCGGGAGAGCTAACTAACTCATTCATTGATTGAATACGCTTGTAATCAAGGAAATTCTATAGCACTTAGCTGATAAAAATTCCAATTTAATTGCCATACACAGCTAAGCAAGTAGCTCGGTCACTGCAAGTTTTCCCTATCCGAGCCTTCCCTTTCTGTGAGAATAGGAAAAAAGATTACTAGTAGACATGGCGAATTTGCTCACCATGCAGTTTTGTGCCACACTCAGAAAACCTGTGAATCTGAATCCTCTGAGAAGCACTTCTACAGCACTGACAAACAAACGAAGCTACAGCAGCGAAGATGGAGAGTACCTGCATAAAAGCATCGTGCCTACAATGCACTACCAGAAGAGTTTACCCAGGTATGTAAAGAAATGTGAATTTCATTTATAGCATGTTTTGGTTATTTAGTTACTTCTTACCTCCTCCTAATGCATTGTCCATCGTTGTTAGTATCATGCCTTAGACAGTATATTTTCTCTGAAATATACCAAGTGTGCTAAAATCAGTTCTAATTCTGTAAGAAGGTGACTGTTCATGGCACGAAAGGGAATGTAGGTGAAAGTGCACATGGATCTGAATGAGATACAGGATAGCCACTGGAGGGAGCTGTTTGTAAATATATACCATGCACTGCCGTAGTTAGCATTTATTTCAGATACAATAACAATCCAAAATTCTACAGGCTACCAGTTCCAAAACTGGAGGATACAATCAAAAGGTATCTGGCTGCTCAGCGGCCTCTTCTAGATGACGACCAGTTCAGGTAAGCACCAGTCACCTTCCAGTTACTCACACTTAACACTTGAGGTGGTGCCTTGTAAATTATTTGTCACACACACATTCAATACGTTTTCAGTACCACAGAGAAACTGTCCCGTGACTTTGAGAATGGAGTGGGGAAACAAATGCATGAGGAGCTGGTAGCGCAAGACAAGCAGAACAAGCACACCAGCTACATATCGGGTATGATTTTCCCATTTTAACAGAAACCTCACAATATTAACCTATGTAACTTTGAAATAACCATTGTTCGGACATAGAACCCTGTATTTTCTAATCAAATTGTATTTGTCACATGCACCAAATACCAGTTGTGTAAACTACTTAAGTAAAAAATACTTTTAAGGACTACTTAAGTCGTTTTTTGGGGGTATCTGCTATTTATATTTTTGATAACTTTTACTTCACACCATTCCTAAAGAAAATAATGTACTTTTTACTCCATACATTTTCCCCGACACCCTAAAGTACTCGACAGGAAAATTGTCAAATTCACGCCCTTATCAAGAGAACATCCCTGGTCTACCCTACTGCCTCTGATCTGGAAGACTCACTAAACATAAATGCTTTGTTTGTAAATTGTGTGTTTGTGTGCCCCTGGATATCCATAAAAAATATATATTAAACTGTGCTGTCTGGTTTGCTTAATATAAGCAATTTGAAATTATTTATACTTTTACTTTGATACATAAGTATATTTTTGCAATTACATTTACATTTGAGATTTAAGTATATTTAGACTTACTCAAGTAGTATTTTACTAGGTGACTTTCACTTTATTTGAGTAATTTTCTATTAAGATATCTTTACTTTGACTCAAGTATGACAATTGGGTACTTTTTTTCACCACTGCCGAACACAACAGGTGAATTGCTTACTTACAAGCCCTTAACCAACAATGCAGTTAAGAAAAATATTTACTAAATAAAGTTGGGGGGAAAATTACGCTAAATAATAACAAGGCTATATAAACAGAGGTTACCGGTACCGAGTCAATGTGCGGGGGTACAGGTTAATCGAGGTAATATGAGCATATAGGTAGGGGTAAAGTGACTTGTGGCTTGGGGGTAGATGCTGTTAAGGAGCCTTTTGGACCTAGACTTGGCGCTCCAGTACCACTTGCCGTATAGTATGACTAGGGTGGCTGGAGTCTTTGGCAATTTTTAGGGCCTTCCTATTTTAACTAGTCATCGCATCATCCTCCTAGCCCCATGGTTCGACATGTACCTGTCAGCGCGAGACTCCGTAGTGCTGAACTTCAACCCCTTCATGTCCTTCAACCCGGACCCCAAGAGGGAGTACAACAACCAGCTAGTGCGAGCAACCAACATGGTGGCTTCCGCTGTGCGCTTCATGAAGACTCTGCGCGCTGGACTCCTGGAACCCGAGGTGTTCCACTTGAACCCAGCTAAGAGCGACACGGACAGCTTCAAGAAACTCATCAGCTGGGTCCCCTCCTCCCTGTCCTGGTAATGAAATGTACAGATAAAATTAAAACATTGTTCACATTGAATCATCAACAGCAAGATGCACCATCATGCTTTAGCTTGCACTAATATACAGCATCAGTTCCTAGATGGGCTTTACAATAAGTGAAAAAGGAGACCAAGAAAATAAAGTACATAAATAATCCAAACAAACATTACGAAATGGTTCACAAATGGTTACATGCTTGATGTTATTTGATTTACAGGTATGGAGCCTTCATGGTGAACGCCTACCCTCTGGACATGTCTCAGTACTTCCGCCTCTTCAATGCGACACGCATCCCCAAGCAAGGGAAAGACGAGCTCTTCACCGACCCAAAAGGACGCCACCTACTAGTTATGAGGGGAGGCAACATGTACGTGTTTGATGTGATGGACCGCGATGGGAACCTGGTTAAGCCAGCGGAGATCCAGGCCCACCTGAAGCACATCCTGTCGGACCCGACCCCCGCCGCGGCCCACCCCCTGGGGCTGCTGACCAGCGAGAACAGGAACACATGGGCCCGGCTGAGGGAGAAACTCCTGACCACTGGGAACGGAGAGGTGAATATTTTGATATCCTTCAAACATTTGTCTTTTACCATTAAGGACCACTTTGGAAATATATATTTTTTAAATGATGTCTTCTGGGATCTAATGCTTGTTGTTAATGTAATATATTTTTTAAATATATTCAATTCAGGTGCTAGGTCTGGTGGACAGTGCCCTCTTCTGTCTGTGTCTGGACGACGAGAGCATGAACGACCACATCCACATCTCCCACAACATGCTGCACGGGGACGGCACCAACCGCTGGTATGACAAGTCCTTCAGCATCATCATGGCCAAATGCGGAAACGCCGCCATCAACTTCGAGCACTCGTGGGGCGACGGCGTGGCTGTTCTCCGCTTCCAGAATGAGGTGTTCAAGGACTCTACGGAGAAACCACTGGTGAACCCTGGCTCTCAGCCTGCAGCCGTGGACTCAGCCTCAGCTGTGAGGAGACTCCAGTTCAACCTAGACGCAGAGCTGGAGAATGGGGTCATCAAGGCCAAAGAGAACTTCCACGCAGCCGTATCCAAGCTCACCATAGACGCCATGCAGTTCATGAAGGTGAATGGATCGATTGCACTGAACCTGACCATTGTTGCAACCATTTTGCACTGATATTTATTGTTGCTGTCACCCCCTATCCTTTTGTATGTTTTGGATATATTGCTGCTGCTGACAAATACATTTTCCCTTGGATAAAAAATTATCATCCATCTATCTAAGGGCGGGAAGGAGCAGTTGAAGAAGAAGAAGCTGAGTCCGGATGCCATTGCTCAGCTAGCGTTCCAGATGGGATTCCTGAGGCAGTATGGGCAGACGGTGGCCACATACGAGTCCTGCAGCACCGCAGCATTCAGACATGGTCGTACAGAAACCATCCGGCCTGCTACAATACACACACAGCGCTGTGCTCAGGCCTTCGTGCAACAGCCAGGAAAACACAGCGTTGAGCAACTGATAGGCATGCTCAGCGAATGCTCCAAATATCACGGGCAGCTCACCAAAGAGGCAGCTATGGGTCAGTCCACTTTATTTCTAGATTATACGATATTTGATCATTGAGTTGAATAGAATGTACTTGAGTGAAATGTTTTTGTTATGGTCTCAAATTTGATCAGTCATTTCAGATATTACATTCTTGTGTTTTTCTGAATGTTTCCCCCACAAGCCCAAGGCTTTGACCGGCATCTGTTTGCCATGAAGTACTTGGCCAACTCAAAGGGCCAAGCCCTACACAGCCTGTACCAGGACCCAGCCTACGCCGCCATCAACCACAACATCCTCTCCACCAGCACCCTCACCAGCCCTGCCGTTAACCTGGGAGGCTTTGCCCCTGTGGTGCCCAATGGATTCGGGGTGGGCTACGGTGTCCATGATGAGTGGATCGGCTGCAATGTGTCTAGTTACCCAGAGCGTAATGTTCATGAGTTCCTGCAGTGTGTTCATAAGTCTCTGGAGGACATTTTCTCTGTTCTGGAAGGAAAGCCTCTCAGCTAAAGAAAAGTTTTACCGCAAATCCTAACTTCCACTTCAGTTGAATTTTCACCGTCAGGCATTGACATGAAGTGAAAATTCTAAATTTGTTGTAGTTCGGATGATTTCGACTGCAGTTGTATAGTACAGTGAGATGAATGTCGGATTTAAAAGGCACATTTCCTGAGGCGTAGTGTGGGTTGGAAGTACTGGTATAGGTTAATAAAGAGGGAATATCAAAAAAGCTCTGCATGTTTCAGTAGAGGTCATATTCCTATACTGTCAAGTAGCTGACTACACAGATTCATAATACCCAAGGAAATACCAAATACACTAGTGTAATGAAGGCAAAAACAATGAAAGCTTCAGGTGTTTGTTTGATCCAATGTTGATTCCTTTTCTAACTAGCATCGCAATCTATCGAGAGCCTAGTAAATTAAGCCTCACATTTTATAGTACTAACCTTTACTAATAAAGGCCAGTGCTTTTGAATGAATGTCCTCATGTAAAGGGCAGTTTGATAGGGAAATTAAATCTAGTAATATTGATATTCAGAGTAGCACTTCATTTTTCGTTGCTGTAGCAAGCCTTGTCAAAGGATTGTATTACAATTTACAGATATCCGTGATGTAAAATGTTTTAAAGCAATACCTAGGACCTTTAATAGCAAAGATCTAACGCAGCTGTTATTTCAATATCAAATCCTTTCTAGGTAACAAGTACCTGTGATCGTTTTAATAAACAAATGGTCAAAAAGAACAGCTTAAGCAAAAATTTTACTAGGACTGTTTTTGCGGGGTGGGGAAAATGGAAAATTTGCGATCTATTAATCAAATTACCGCATTGGGGATGTCACCATGGAAGGTCAAAACTCCATCCCACCAACAGGCTGAAATCCAGTCTTTTCAAACAGCGCTTACACTAAAAGGGCATTATCATTTTCACAGTATTATTCCAACTTTGATGTGGAAATATAAGGTGCAGATGGTTTGCCTTATGGAATGTTCACTGGATGTTTCTCACACAGCTTTACTGAAGTAGTGTAAACAACTCAAACTAAATGTGACCTGGAATGACGAATTAATATATTTTGCTCGATTGTAATTAACAACTTTCTGTTGATCTGTGTACGGAGTTGGGTGCTGGAATAAAAAAGGCTGACCTCTACGGAGAGACTCCTATTTCTTTGTCTCAAAACCGACATGACTGAGCAGCAGGTAGTGTAGTGTGCATTTCTCCAACCTTTTTTTAATTCTATCAAAATGGACTAAACCACAGCTATGGCTTCCAGTAAGTAACACTTAAATGTATAGAAAAGCAAGGCTATTACAACATTTGGAATTTTTCCAATGATTTATTTAAAATAAAAAAGACTGATCGATCAAAAGCAAATGTACAAATGTAATCATACATGAATCAAAAAATGAAATTAAAACATTTCTCAACAGAAAAACAACCTCCACTCTTAGATGGGCTTGATCTTGAAGTGTAGTCCAATGAGACTGAAGACGAGACATTTCAAATCCTGAACCAGGTAGTAGAACACGCGGAGACCTTCTGGGTCCCTGGAAAACACAATGGCATTTACTTTAGAAGCTGGCACCTAATTCCACATCAACCCCACTATGCACTTGTGGAGATCTGAGTTCCATTGGGATCTTTGAAGGATATATAATTTGAGTATTATTGTACTTACTTTGACTGGTTGACATCAATCAAGGAACCGATCTTGGAAGTTGTGAAGGAAATGTGCTCGTCGCCAATGACGATCTCCAGCTCCTAAAAGAGTTAAGAAGTTAAGACACTCAGATACTATTAGTAATTCAAGCCATAAAAATAAACATTGTTTACTAAATCATCGTAACTTTATGGGGTTGTGCCCGGAGTCCCATCTTGTGCTGAAAGGGTCAGACTTGAACACTGGTTCAAAGTCTTTCATTGGACAGATGTCTGTGGTGGAGAGCAGAGGTCACAACCCCTAGAAGACTACCATCACTAAGTAAACAATGACAGACTTGACTTTCATGGCTAGCCCTTCCCAAGAGCACAATAAGTAAGAGACTCGTTGCCTCAGTCAACCTCCATGCTTTGTAAGTTTCCGTATTTAGAAGTGGTGGGCACCAATATAGATAATTGGATAGGATATCATTTGATATCGATATGAGCAAGACATATCTTGATATCAGTTTATTTTTTCTGTTAACCTTAGTCCTGGCAATTAACTGAATTGATTTATTTTCATTTTTTAAATAACTAATTGACCGACGTCAGTTCAATCATTAGAATTCCACTTTGTTCAGTTTTTTTTTTCTGTCGCTCAACACAGAAGCTCTTTAGAGAGATCTCTCTCCGGGACATGTTGTCCAACTCATCATAGAAAAAGTGCAAAAACATAATTAACTACAATGAACAGAATCCATTGCCCCTACAGCTGCCTGTTCTCATTGGTTCCTTCCATCAGACAAACACGTAGGAAGAGCAGTTGCTACGGTCTCTACAACTAATTGATTGCTAGTTAATATTTAGCAATGTTAAAAGTATGCCTTATCTACTTTGAAGAACTACTGAAATAGTGATTGTCAGGCAGCTAGATTGACTCTTTGGGGAGAACAGAGATAGACAGCTGGCTGCTAATGCCTGAGTAAAGATGAGATGACTTGGAATGAAATAAGTAACACACTATAGAAATATTTTATTAAAGTAAAGTGAATAAAGGATGGCTTATTAATAAGTGATACGCAGTTATAGGCAGTCACCAGTGTTGTCACAAAGAAAAAGGCATATTATCCGGCCACAGAATGGCACTTGATCCTGACAGAAACTCAGCTACTGCTCTGTTCAATCGTTGGGCATCTTTTGAGTCCAAATCATTACATTTGATACAGTCATGTATGCATTAATTAATTAAACAACCAATTTGACTTTGTTTTTACCAATCTAAGTACAAAACATTATGGTAATAATTTATTTGCATGATAAATCTACTGAAACTGGGTAAATCAAGATGTAGCCTAGGTCTATTCACAATACAAGTGAATGCATATTATTCAATAAGAGTGTGTGCATGTTATTGAACTTGTTTTAGCTGATTTCATGGGGCTACAGATGACAAACAATCCCTTCCATTCAATAATAATTTTTATTGGCAACTGCTAGGAGAACATTTTATATTAATGGATCAACATTTGCATAGAAGCAATCTCTTTTATAAAAGTGTGTACTGCCTCTAAGAAACTAATGACATTCTCAAAGCAGATCGTAGCTGTGGAATCTGACTGTGGCTATGCAATCTAGAAGGTGAATGCACCAATTTGTAAGTCGCTCTGGATAAGAGCGTCTGCTAAATGACTTAAATGTAAATGTAAATGTAAACCAGACAGGAGGCAAGGGAGACGAAGAACTGAATACATTTTTGGTGGCGAGGGAGACAGTTAATTAATAATGTTGTTGGTCACAAACAGTTTTGAAATCAGCATTTTTGAGTTACGGTTTTCTTATTATCACACAATGTACTAAGGTAGTGAATTATGCTGTAAGCTAGCTGGAAAGTTAGCCTACAATTAAAGCTGGAAACTTCTGTGCAGCATGAGTGGGTAGCTAACAATGAACCCCAAACAGCTCTAGCAATGAATGAGTATGTGACACTTTGCTGTTCGTGCTATCAAGGGGCTACGCTGATACAGACTTGATCCTCTCATTCACGTGACACACATTTGACAGAAGTACCTAACATAACACAAAATTGTAGTAACAAAGTTTTTTTTAATCATCAAACAAGTACACAAGTTTCAGTAATCAGTATACCGTGCAGCACTAGCAGTCACCACCATCATTGTGGTTTAATTAAATAATAAAGTCATCATCATACTAAAAACAAATATGTAAGAAACAAAATATTGTCTTTATGTGATGTGAATAAATGGTTAAAGCCTAATAAGTGATAGTAGTGGACTGTCCCACCATCTGTTTTATTATGTGTTGTTACCGTATTGAACACAAAGCATTTATTGTTAAAATACATTCAAACTTAAATTGAAAACAGCAAATAGTATTTATTTTTTTATGAACCAGACCTCAAAAAGTAATAATCGCTCAGCACTAGTTAACCTACAATATTCCGGAGGAGAAAAAAAAAGCATACATGGCTGTTCCTGCATGCACAAAACTTGAGTTAGCCTATTTAAATGCCTCCTGATGGACCATCAACTGGATGGGCTTCCCATTGTATTCGACCTGGTTAGGTAGCTTTATGCTACAAGAACATTCACACCTTGCCAAATGTGCAATCTCCAAGCAGTTGTCTAGACTTCACAGAAAAGTGAACATTCACACAGTTGCAACTCATACACAGGTAGTAGTAAAACTAACAGACCATCAGGCTGCTCAATAGGCACCACTAGTCAGCTACCTGAAATCAAATCCAATGTATTTTCTACAAACCAATATGATATCAAATAGATTTTCCATATCGGTGTCAATCACTAGTATTTAGGTAGGTGTGAGTGGGTGAACCGACCTGTCTGCCCACTCTGTCTGGGGGTGGCCACAATGCATCATCTTCCTTGGTGATCTCACTGTCATCTATGATCCTCTTCAGTTCCTCCATCACACTCTTGTGTACATAGGCCTGTATTGGAGAACAATCACAATAAGGTTTCTATGGCATATTAAATTGCTGCTACAGCAGCATCTCACACAGAAATTCGATTGATGGGCAGTACACAGTTTAATTTAACTAAGTAGTCCTTTCTAAATTTGATAAGTTACCTCTTTTCTGATCATGACGTCATTCTTGTAGTTGCTGTTGTTCGCGTACCTCAGTTTACCTGAAAATACAATCAATACATTCGTGTTATCTTCACGTTCGTTATGAATGTTGTTACATTATTGACACACTGCACTGTTACACAGTAGTCTTTTCTTGTAGCTAGTTCACATTTAACTATTTTTAAACCTGCTGTAAAACCTTCTAGGCTATTTGTCAAAATCTGTTGGCTAACTAGAAATAGCTCCATAGCCAAGTTAGCTAACGTTAGTTGTATAGCTATCTAGCGCCTAACTAAGTTGGTACTGTAATTAGCTAACGTTAAGTTAGTTAGCTGGCCAGAATAGATGAATGAGGTTATGGTACAGAAATAAGCACTGACTAAGACGTAACGACGCAATTACAGTATTTCTGAAGCCATGATTTTAGAACAGAAAACAATACTAGCTATAAATGCTAATTCCGCTAAAAGCAATGAGGAAATGCTGCTAGCAAGCCGTCGTTTGCGTACTTTGCTAGCTAGCTAATGCTAATTGACAGGCTAAAATTGCTGCATAACTTACCGTCCGGTCTAAACTCAAATTCCAAGAACTCGTGTCCAAACTTGCCCTTGTGCCCGACATAATATCTCAAATAAAAGTCAGTTGTTGACATTATAAACCGCAAATGCAGTGTTTACAGAGTCTGTGAGAATCGGAATCAACGAAAGCACACCTCCAACTAAATGGTCTTTCGCAGAACGGCGCTTTTTTTGTTATAGCATATGAATGGTCGCATTGCAATGATGTCAGAACAAACCGGCTGTGCTTTAGCGTGTATTTTAACCAGTAGATGTCAATAAAACACCATATTATTTAATGATTGGGTCCCAAAGAATGTGCCTCACTGATCTGTTCATATTACTGGCAATCCATTTATATGGTTTTCTCCATCTGTGAATCTTGTAAAGGAAACATTCACACAGCATACATAATACAAAAACTTTATTTCCTTGTTTGATTGCAGATTGTTTGCATTATATTTACATTATAATACAATTATGAAGGCTCTTGTAGTCATATCCTGGTGTGTGTCAACCAGAAAATGAATCCCTACATGAAAGAATAATATTACTATTTCATATACAACTTTGAGGCAAAGCAGTTCGGTCATGGTTATCACAATTTGATGGGTAACTTGGCTTTCTGTTTTACTTATGGTCTGGTAACAGTTTTGGATAATCATACTATTTCTTTCTCTCGTATCACAGGTCTCTTGTGTGCTAAGGTCATGCACAACAATGCCTGAGCTGTGTCAAAGGACTCATTCTTCACACATACTGTACAGAACATTACTACTTTCAAAGTTAGTGTTCACACTGAGACCGTTGACATTACTTACTCATGGGTCCACTGTTACACCCTGATCATGGAACAAATGTAGTTCAGTAGCTAGCTAGCTCTTGCAAGTAAGTAACTCATATCAGGTCATTGAGTTGAATTGCCAGACAAAATGTGTTTTATGTACAGCGAGATTTCATCACGAACATTGAAGCTACATTCATACAACTATACACAAAGCAACATTTTAATTATTGAAATAAATACAGATAATTCACATCAACAGCCTTTGGACCATTAAACATTTTTTTGCAAAGGAATGCATTTGTTACTGAATGTTTGCAAGATGGCTGCCTAGGATAGACCTTTTGAAGGCCTTTGAAATGAAAGGTCATGTACATTGAATTCAAGTTAGGGCATTTCCTCTACATTTTAGACAGACATGGTATTGCTAGTGTTCATGGTTATATTCATATTCAAAATCTCTCAAGTTCCTGAGCTGACATTTTAATGATCAATTAACTTTCTATAGTTCTACATCTCACTAAGTAGATAGCCTAACATTCATGCCTTTATGTACGGCAATTGCAGAAGTCCGATTGTATGCTCATACAGTACTTTAGAAACCATTTCTCATTTCAATAATCGATCAATCCGAAGCCAATAAACAAAGGGTCTGATGATGCACGGATGGACTGCGGACGACACTCATGTGGCTGGCTGTCTCAACATTGTGACATGCCCATCATTGGCCCTCGAAATGTAAACAAAACGACAGTATAGACTTTGCATACAGGTACCATAAAGAGGTAGGAAACATAGCACAGCAGTCAGGAGTTTTTTAGTACCTATATATTTCTGAAAGCAAAACAATCTATTGTGATTTTAGGCTACCCTATGCAATGCAGTACAACCTTGAATATAACACTAATAGCATGTCATTCAGTGAGTGTTAATAAGACCCTAATCTCACCATTCTAATCAGTCTGGAAATATTGCAGTATGTTTATTCACATAAATAAAAAATAAGCACATGATGGAGCAATTGAATGAGAATAAAACTATATTAATGACCGGAGAGCTTAATACCAAAGGAAAATGTTCTGGGTACATGTTCAATTCATGCAAAATTGTAGAAAATAAGAATAGGGAAAAAAATAACAGGAGTTTTACATTGATGAACTACACTGTTTAATAGCAGCAGTAAAGAGCAATGAAAGATACTAATGCTTGAAGGGTGAATTGTTACTAACATAGAAAATAAGATGGAGATCATGTCCTATTTAAGTGAAAATGTCCTATTTAAGTGAAAATGTATCTCAAATTAACCTGCAATTCAGAACAACCTACAGTATATATAGCCTTGGCCTAAACATTGCTATCAAATGTTAGCTGTTCAAAAAGAGGCAGTTGCAGTGATCTCATCCTTCAAGAGCATTAGCTTTTATTAATTAAAAAAAGTTGAGTTGGAACCACAAAGAAAGAAATCAATAGACATGGGGGCTTTACAAACTCCCCTGTCTAGGGCTTTAAAAGAGGTGCCATGGGCACAAGTACAGAACACTTGATTTTTTTGGTGGGGTTGTCAGTCCCCATACACAAAACTGGCCGAGGTAAAGATTGATTGACGAAAAAGACAGTCTCAGTTTTGATGTTCTCAAATTCAGGTTGTTTGTTCAAGATGAATGGTAACAAGCAAATACTGTGAAACTCAAATGACTGAAAAAGAGCAACATCAATAGAGTAAATAATACTAAATACATTATGTACAAACTCTAAGAACACCATTTTGATTTGTAAAGTCAAGCAGTTCAGTATTCTTTTTAGATTGAGACAACGAAGTTGCATTGACCCACTGGATTGGTCAGCAAAGGCAGATAATCTGTGTAGGGCCTGAGAAAATGTTCCCTTTCACTAACTCAATAAGAACATGCTTGTAGTAAATAGCAGTTACTAACACTTCACCTCATACGGAGTCTCTCTATGGTGCGTCAGAATGTGTATTGAGGGACTACAGTACCTTGACAAGTGATAAGATCTCTATCTATACATAGAGCAGGCTCAGTACTAGGTATGGCAGGCACCTGTCCTGTATTTAGTTTTGCATCTTGGTTCTTGGATAGTTTCCAAAATAATGGTGTGTGTGTGTGTGAGAGATAGTTCCCTCTGTAACATATAAAATCTGTCACGCGTCCTCCCTTCCATTCCAATACAACAACAGTAAAGACAGACATGACCAATCAAAAATCCACTGACCACTGAACGCACACCAACGGCTCAAGCTCAACCCAGATGAACCATCTTCCTCCTTATTTATTCACATCTGTAAACTCAAATTTAATCCAGAAGATAAAATAAAAATAGATAAATAAAATAACTGCTGCACCTTTGACCTGAAACAGTTCCAAAACAAACAGCTAATCCTCTTCCTCCCTTTTCAAAAATGTCATCCTCCAGTACGAAAAAAACAATATCAAATGAAGGCCTTGCAGCTTCTTGCTAGAGAAATAAATCATTCTGGTTTTTAAATACAGTGTTGCGGACAGGCAGTAGGTAGGTATGTACAGGTGAGCCCTCTCCTCTACCATCAATCCCTCGCTCCCTAGCGCTGAGAGAGGGACGGTGCGGTCAGTGGGGCCGACTGCTGGATTCAGACACCTGCCTTTTACGGGGAGTACCGTAACCATTAAGGCTGCTGTTCAGGCGTTTGGTCAGACCACCGTTCAGAATGTCCTGGATGTGCTGAACTATAAGGTTTATGGCAACTGTAAGGAGAGGGAAGAAAGCATTCAGAGGGCATTGAAAGATAATCTCACAAGGTTTTTCCTTCCTCTCTTATCCAGATAAAATGAAAGCAAAACAAGTTCCAGAATTTAAAAGCATCACAATTTCACTAATAAGAACTGCAAATTAGTGAGAAATCTACAATTGACCTTGCCATTCCAAAACAGAGACAGTCAAACATTCCCAGGACAAA